>NC_071984.1:3435108-3494817 GCF_026283585.1 Hylaeus volcanicus | reverse complement strand
AGCAAATAATTTATTAAGAATATTGTACTGTGTTGCAGGTTACGTAGCGAATACTAGGAATGTGTTTGTATTTTCGAGGAGAACATTAGGCGAATAGGTCCTTGTCACGAGGTGGCTGTTGAAAGCCGAGTCGCCCAAGTAAATAAACAGAAAGAGGTTCCCAGGGATCGATCGAGACCGATATAAATGCTTCCTACGTGATGCATGGAACGATTCGGAGAAACGAACTGGCGATACGTGCCTTTGATTATGTAATACGAGACTACGTGATTTAGGCAGGACGCTGATAACGACCACAGACTGTGTGGCTTACGTTTCTTCCGCTCCTTCAAATTGCTCGATGACCTACTAGTCATTCATTTTTAAAATATCGGATTATCGCTTTAGAGGAAAACTTTCTATATATTTTCCGTAGGGTTGCATGCGATCTACGAGGGAAAAAAGTTTCAATTCAATATGTTCATTATTAAGGGTGCCACGAGCTCTGGAAGGTGGCCAACCCTTGCGAATTCTCAAAAGAGTCGTACCTCCATTTTTAAAAAATTGAACTCTCGCTTTAGAGAAAAACTCTCTGTATATTTTTCATAGATTCGCATGAGATCTACAAGGAAAAAAAGTTTCAATTCAAAATGTCCATTATTAAGAGAAATATGAGCTCTGGAAGGAGGCCGATCCTTGCGAATTCTCAAAAGAGTCGTACCTCCATTTTTTAAAAATTGAACTCTCGCTTTAGAGAAAAACTCTCTGTATATTTTTCATAGATTCGCATGAGATCTACGAGGAAAAAAAGTTTCAATTCAAAATGTCCATTATTAAGAGAAATATGAGCTCTGGAAGGAGGCCGATCCTTGCAAATTCTCAAAAGAGTCGTACCTCCATTTTTTAAAAATTGAACTTTCGCTTCAGAGAAAAACTCTCTGTATATTTTTCATAGATTCGCATGAGATCCACAAGGAAAAAAAGTTTCAATCCAAAATATCCTCTATTAAGAGAACTAGAGCATTCCAAGCCACACAGTCCATGGATTACGCTAATGTAATAAAATTACGTTAAGAAAAGGAAGGAAAACTGGGTATCAGTTTCGTTTGGTTACAGCGATTTGTAACGCGAATCGATTCACGCGGGGGGGGGGGGGGGCAGAGAGAAAAGGAGCTCGCGTCGAAACGACCGGATATTTTTCAACGTTGATAACGGATTGTTGATGAAACTGTAGGGAGTCGCGAACCTGGATGTTGTCACTGTAACACTGTACTGTTAGACCGGCACAATGAGCGTGTTTAATAAATACCAGCCAGCCGGTCTGGTCGATTGTTTCATCGACTCTTAACGTTAACGTCGCCATTAGCGGTCGCGAGCGCGGTTAATTCCGTGTTGTACTTTATTTCTTCAATTATTATCGCGTACACGATACTCCTGGCTCCAAGCACACCGATAACGCCAAGAGACGTTCGTATAAATTGTTGATAATTCTGAGTTTATTATTAACGCGAACACTGGCCTCACCTGAATAGTATATACCTCCGACTGATTTATCATTGCCCATTTTTGGTACGTGTAACTCGTATTATCTCGAATATTATTAATAGAAATGTATGATGCGTATTAATATATACACGTGTAATTAACAAATTGTAAATTATTTGTAGGTGGTTCCTGGGAAAAGGAAGGCCACGAGGATCTCGAATTTGAGTGGACATTCGACATCTACAGAGAAGAGTGTGAAAGTCAGAATGTGAAAATTTGAAACGAATGAACGAGAAATAATTATTGTACGAGTACGAACGAAAAACGAGGCACGGAGATTCGAACCCACGACTCTCGGATTCACAGCGTAGCGCTTTACCTACAAAACCAGTCCCGTACCCTGCGTATAGCGTTCTCATTCGACTCATTCTCGAATATGGGAGGCCCGGACGCTACGAGAGTATATTCTAAATAAAAACGAATTGTAACGATTAAGCGACGAGAGTTTAGACGAATCGAGCGTCAGAAAATAATTGGACCGGTGCGTAAAATTCCTCTGGTTCGTTTCTGGTGGTCATGCTTATGGAGAAACGACAAATTAGTGCAGCTAAAAGGCAGTCGCCGCGGGGAAACACGATACCTCGTGCCCTTTAAAAATTACGACTGACCGAGCTGGCGCGAGAAACGGAGAGAACGAAGAAGGGGAGTCTTTGTTTTGATTAGGGAATGTCAAAGCAAACCGTGGTGCCCTTTCTCGACGTCGTGAACCACGACTCTCCCTCGGAGTTTTACTACCTTTTTATTATGGTTCATTTGTGGCGGTCAGCAGAATCAGGACCCCAGCTAGCACGCGATCACGTTCCTCAACGAGGAATTACTGAGCTATTGTGTCAAAGAAGGATAGGAGAAAGGATATATTGATAATACACCATGTTTCTTCATTGATTAGCTCCGCAGTAACACTGATACCTTTCTGGAATCCGTGTTTTACAAAATATACTTAAATCTATGTGACATTCTATAACATTCATTCTAGTTCATTTTTTCTTTAGATAAAAATATTCTTCTATCCTATTTATTGAGAATAAGAATGGTACGTTCAGATGAGGTATATAGCTATACAGTTACAAATGCGATATTATTGTGCATAACTTATCCACTACGCAAGTTTATTTGAACGCGGATAACACGATTCTTGTTCTAATTATTTAGAGATTATTTAGAGATTTAGAGATAATTATTTAGGGTAATGGAGATGGTGGTGGGTAATCAAATTCTCTTCGTACCGACCGATGTTATCGAGGCCTAGATCGGTAACTGCAGCGCAGGGGCGGCGTTAGGGGAGTGCGCGCCCGGTGTCCCTGGTATGCGAATATACAGATATTTTCTCATTGTCTCTTCTAACTCTTCTAATCTCTTTTAACAATGTTTACAATCTAACTACAGATTCGTCGTTTTATATTATTACCTTGACAGCAATTCGAGCTAACATCTTTTCCATTCTCAGGTAACCCAATGGCACAGAGTACTCTTACAGCAGCAAAACACCGGGTGTGTTCTACGCATCTTCGTTACCTCTGGATGCAGGTATGATAAGTTACCAACAATTAGTAAAATGTAATTAAATTCGAAACTACATTCAAATGGAAACTTGATCTTTTCTCTGCGTTTGATTTTAGGAATTGCAAGAGATTCCACATATGGCATCAACGTGGAATTAAAGAAAAAGAAAGCTTATCGATTTTATTCAAAACAGAAGAATTAATAATACTCTAAACCATAACAGAAAATATTTAATTAATTAGTAGAAAGCATGCTTGAACTCTACTTTGGGGCACCCAAATTTTCGATCCCTAGAATTCGTAAATCTAAACTGTAATATTAGCTCTGGGATAGGTTTAACATTTATTTTTTACCATTTAGAATTCATAAATCTAAATCTTAATTAGGTCTGGGTTATGTTTGAATAAACGGTATAAAAAAAATCCAATAATTTTTGGTGCCCCAAAGTTCAGTCGAATGTATACCACAATGCAACAATTATACAGAACGTGGTACAACTTTTCAAAGCTCACGATTTATGACTGTCAAATATTTATCTCCGTCAGGGACTTCCATGCAAAATTAAAAATTGTTTCGTATTGGATAACAAAATCTTACCGACAGAGGAACCTGAAGTACAACTCAGGGAAATGTCAAAATTATAAACTACAAAATCCTACTGACAGAGAAATCTGAAGTGCCCACTCTAGGAACTAATTACAAAATTCTAATCCAGTTCAGGGCATCCCTATGCCCTCGCATTACATTAATGTTGTAGTGAACTATTAATAAATGATAATAAATGAAATGTGCGTTGCAGGTCGGTCATACAGTTGCCTTATCGTTATCAAAGCTCGATTTAGATCACAGAGCTCCACCTAACGTTCCATACAGGCACTAAAAGATGCCGGTTCTCGGCCGAGTCTTTCGTAACCTATGAAAGCAGAAGACCAAGTCGTGGAAAATATCGGTGTTCGTGTTGCGAACGGCTCGCCAACCGAAAAACTCAGAGAATAAACATGGACGACGATAACGATCAGGACAACCCGACCGAGGATGACTACTACACGTTCCTGAACATCCCCAAAAACGTGAGCGACCCTGGCAAATTCGTTTTCCACGCGAATCGTTCCCTATACCCGGTCAAGGATACAGATCAATTCCTAGCCCTCCACGTGACGCGCTTTGCCCTCCATGCGTCTGACGTAATCAGCCCTTTGCAATAACATTCTGTATTGTTCACGCAACACGATGCATCTATTCATTGTTTATTTCATGGAAACCTTCAAATTCTCTCAAACTGCTTTTTCTAACAATTCCAAACTGGAATTCTTAACCCATCGAACACTCCAATTTTGTCACTTTACTTTCATCTATATTCTTGCCCAACGGATAGTTTCTACAAGCTTCCTGTCGCTCCTGTAAACCTTTACTCGAACTATTTCTGAAATATTCCACCAAGCTCCACTCGCGCATCTTGTTAGTCATATCCACGAACGAGTTATCGACGCCTGTTTTATTCCTAGGCGACTCCAGATGAAATCAGCAATGCATACCGCAGACAGAGCAGACTGTACCACCCCGACAAGCACACGGATCCTCTACTTAAGAAGGAAGCAGAAATTTTATTCAATCGTACCAAGAAAGCATACGAAGGTTTGTCAGAACTATTTCAAGTGTAATCTGCATAAAAGTATTACTCTTAGATTCAAAGTTTTCACGGGTATTGTTCACTAAAGTATTAAAGTATCTCTCTTTCGATAGTCCTAAGGGATCCCCATAAGAGAGCTATCTACGACTCCGTGGGAATCCGAGGTCTGGAGATAGAAGGATGGGAGATCGTGCAACGTACCAAAACACCTCAAGAGATCAGAGAGGAGTACGAGCGGCTCGCGCGAGAGATCGAGGAGAGCAGGCTGCAGCTGCACACGAACCCTAAAGGCAGCATTACGGTCAATGTCAATGCCACGGATCTCTTTAACAGATACGACAACGACTACGACGACAGGTAACTACAAATTTCATCTAATACACGTACACGTACTACATCATATGTTATCTTTGAAACTAAAGCAGGGATCTACTGTCGTGCATCGAAGTCAGCGGAATGTCGTTCACGCAGTCCATAGAAGCGCCTCTTACGTTAAGAGACACGGTAACCATGTATGGGGAACTAGGTACGCAGAACGGGACGGGTTCTGGTTCTATAAACGTCTCCGCGAGACGGTTGGTCTCGTCGAAAGGCTGGATGGAACTCGACGTGGGCGCTGGCAATGGACCTACGGTGTCCGTGAAAGGCTTTCGCACGTTAACGAGGAGATTGTTCTGCGACGGGGCGATGATACTCCAATTCACGTCGCGAGAAATAAGGCCTGGCATCATAGGAAGTATGTCTTCACTGTCTGTGCCAAGACAGAGACGAGGAAATGTCGAATGGGGAATGGAAAGATCTCGCTATTTGAGTTTTGTCCGTCTCTGCGCGAAAGTAACGAACGATGCAGAGGTACAGAGACAATTTTCTAACTAATTTTTCCAATTTTCTAATTACAGCGCTTGCGATGCAGCTGGACAAAAATACAGTGGGCTACCTGACGTACAGGGCAGGAATACAGAGCGCCATGACTACAATGATCGTCAGGGACACGTCCAGATCTTACACGGCGTTCTCGATACACTTGGGTATCCTGCAGTCTTTCGTCAGTCTTAATTATACTTATAAAATGGAGGAGAAGCAGATGAAGCTTCGCGGGAGTATAAAGTTAGCGTCTACGCCGAGACATGCGTTTATTTACTTCGTAAACATTAGAAACGTTGGTTACATCGATTACGTCTTCCAGGGCTGGCACGTTCGGAGCACTAGTCGAATACGGAGCAGAGAAGAAAGTATCGCGACACAGCAGCCTCGCCGCCGCGGTGCGCGTCGGATTGCCGACGGGTGTCACGCTTAGACTGAAATTGAATCGTGCCTCGCAAACGTACACGTTCTCCATTCATTTGAGCGACGAGATCCTCCCGGCTCCCGTGTTCTACGCCACTGTTATACCGTTGATCACCTGGACCATCGTGAAGAAAGTGGTGATCGACCCGGTGGTGAGGGAACGAGAGGAACGGAAGAAGGAGAAGCAGAAGGAGATGAACAAAACCAGGACCATGGAGAAGCAGAAGGAAGCGAAGATCGCTACCGAATTAATGAAAGCAACCGTTAGTAGAATAAGAGCCGAGGAGGAGGCTAAGAAGGGATTAATCATCACCAAAGCCTTGTATGGACGATTTGTGTACCCTCAAGAGGAGCGATCCGGTTCCGAGGAACATTTACACAGGGACGAAGTGATAGACGTAACCATTCCTTTGCAATGTTTAGTGAAGGACTCGAGGCTGGTTCTACACGATGCGTCCAAGGTACAGTCAACCGCGCATCAGGATCAAAAATCGTTTGTCATCTCGTTTGAAATATCATACGTCATTAAAAGTATCCTAGTAACTATACGTATTACGACAAACTTCTTCTTGGTAAGCTTGCGATAGTGGATGTATTTTGAGAAACATTGTCTTAAGACTTTTATTTTTTATCTGGTTAATACATTGATTATCGCACCTGATCGCCATAAGATGTCCACGTGGAAGACACTCGTCTACAATTAAGATATGTTTGGACATTTCGCAGAGCCAACTGCCAGGATTTTACGATCCATGCGTCGAGGAGGAGAAGCAATTGTTAGTGCAATATCTGTTTCGTACTCAGACGCACGAATGTATTATAAAGGACAACGCACCCCTCAGAATACCATTATCATGTGAGAGCATAGTACTTTGGGTAGAATACCGATTCCGGTTTCTCGTAATTCAATGTCTTCTTCTCTGTTTCAGCACACCTAGTAAACACGACATGACGTATGCGACATCGTAAGAAAATAAAATGAAATCGTCGCGGTACCGCGACGATGGCTTCTACTGCTTCGAGGTTTTTTAAATCATTCTTAGATTAAACTTATGCAAGTATCATGTTGAAAAAATTGAGTGTTCATCAATAATTTATACTTTGTACGATAATTTCATTTTTCCCAAAATAATCGTTCGCGCGACGTTGTCGCGACCGTAGGATCCGAGCGAAGATAGAGAATTGATATTCACCTAAACGGCGTGCTCGGAAATTAATCGTGCTCCAATTAATTAGAATCGTTTGAAACATAGAAAAGTAACCAGTTGTACGAAAGTAATATCCGAACGTTTTCTAGAGTACCTTCGAGTACGTAGATCGTAATTGTTGAAGTTGCGTTCTCTGCGCAAACATCGTTACGCCACTTCCAAAAATTTCAAATTACTGCCCGTAAGTGTAGTCGACGCGACGACTGCGTCGAAAACTGTTAAATAACGACCGAATCGTTAAACGAAGTTGGAAAAATGCACTTGTTAGTTCGTACGATACGTCGATAGAGATATTTTGCATACTATTCAATATGTCGAAAGGGCACACCGGTCCCCAGAAATTCCCACGGAATAACGACGCGCCTGTCGGACTGCGAATGTTCCGTGTTATAGTTCGTTAGCGTATGAAGTATTTCTTCCACCAAGAATAAAGTTTATATAATTGTATAAATTATATAAATTTCGAAAGAAAAGAAAAAAAAATAATAACAATCATGTGTTCGTTTATCTGATATAATGCTGTACAGCTCAATATACCAAGCGATCTAACTTTACGTACCAATTGCTTGGTAAGTTATGCGAAATGGAATCGTATTTAAGACTTTCACTGTTATTCTTGTCTTACGATAGCTCGAGGAAACATAAATGTAGCTTACATCTTAGTTTAAAAAATATATTTGGAATGGATACATTTATTTATCGCAAATGCTAGTATTTTATACATTCTTTGCTACTTTTTGTACTTCCCGCAGTTACAGAATGTTGGGGGGTTGGAACTATCTGTCCTTGGGGTCCGTTCAAAAGTTCATCGCTCAATGAGCAGCTCAGTGAGCGAGGTTCAATACCGGTAACGCCATCGGTAGCAAAGCGCCCAAGCTTGTAGATAAAATAGTTCCCACTGCACCTACAAGATGGCGCCACTGATACCTTTCTATAAATTTTTAATATATTATTTAATATGTCAAATGAAAATGCATCAAAATGACAAATTTGACATACTAACCAACATATTGCATCGTTATGTAGCAAGCAATTAGTATTAATTACAGATTTATTGCGAATAAAATAATTGGTTAAGTGGCGTCATCTAGTGGCGACAGTGGGAACACTCTTCGCTACAAACTTCGGCGCTTTGCCGCTAGATGGCGCGACTTAGTAATTTCATTTATTCGCGATAAACGCATAAATAACACGATTCCTTGGTTTATTACGCTGCAAAATATTAGATAATATGTAAAATTTGTTGTTTATATGAATAATTATTTAGTTTAGCAATAATTGTAAAGCCTATTGGGAAGGTTTACCCATATTATATTTTAATGTAGACTAAATAAAAGTTTTGATTGAATAACAATTTCTGGTATTTATTTGAAATGATCTCTCTTGCTTAATGGATTGGCAGAAAGTGTGTTTAAATATTTGAAAGGCAAACAAAATTAAATTATGTTTCACAAAAGACAATCGAATGAATAACATCGAGTATCATCGAGTTAACAGTTAGATCTTCTTTATCGACGGTCTTCATAAATCTTCTTATCGACGATGATGAGTGCGATGGAATGGCGATATTTGGAATGGATACATTTATTTATCGCAAATGCTAGTATTTTATACGTTCTTTGCTGCTTTTTGTACTTCCCGCAGTTATAGAATGTTGGGGGGTTGGAACTATCTGTCCTTGGGGTCCGTTCAAAAGTTCATCGCTCAATGAGCAGCTCAGTGAGCGGGGTTCAATACCGGTAACGCCATCGGTGGCAAAGCGCCCAAGCTTGTAGTTAAAATAGTTCCCACTGCACCTACAAGATGGCGCCACTGATACCTTTCTATAAATTTTTAATATATTATTTAATACGTCAAATGAAAATGCATCAAAATGACAAATTTGACATGCTAACCAACATATTGCATCGTTATGTAGCAAGCAATTAGTATCAATTACAGATTTATTGCGAATAAAATAATTGGTTAAGTGGCGTCATCTAGTGGCGACAGTGGGAACACTCTTCGCTACAAACTTGAGCGCTTTGCCGCTAGATGGCGCGACTTAGTAATTTCATTTATTCGCGATAAACGCATAAATAACACGATTCCTTGGTTTATTACGCTGCAAAATATTAGATAATATGTAAAATTTGTTGTTTATATGAATAATTATTTAGTTTAGCAATAATTGTAAAGCCTATGTGGAAGGTTTACCCGTATTATATTTTAATGTAGACTAAATAAAAGGTTTGATTGAATAACAATTTCTGATATTTATTTGAAATGATCTCTCTTGCTTAATGGATTGACAGAAAGTGTGTTTAAATATTTGAAAGGCAAACAAAATGAAATTATGTTTCACGAAAGACAATCGAATGAATAACATCGAGTATCATCGAGTTAACAGATAGTTCTTCTTTATCGACGGTCTTCATAAATCTTCTTATCGACGATGATGAGTGCGATGGAATGGCGATATTTGGAATGGATACATTTATTTATCGCAAATGCTAGTATTTTATACATTCTTTGCTGCTTTTTGTACTTCCCGCAGTTATAGAATGTTGGGGGGGTTGGAACTATCTGTCCTTGGGGTCCGTTCAAAAGTTCATCGCTCAATGAGCAGCTCAGTGAGAATGAAAATGCATCTATCTCTCTTGCTTAATGGATTGGCAGAAAGTGTGTTTAAATATTTGAAAGGCAAACAAAATTAAATTATGTTTCACAAAAGACAATCGAATGAATAACATCGAGTATCATCGAGTTAACAGTTAGTTCTTCTTTATCGACGGTCTTCATAAATCTTCTTATCGACGATGATGAGTGCGTCCACCACAAGCCTTGTGCGTTTCGCCACCGATGGCGCCACTAGTGCGCATGCGCGTTCTGCCTCGAGACACGAAAAAATGGCGTCGGAGTTTCGCCACTGTAAAAGTATCACGCGAAACACCACGAATTAAGAATAGAACACGTTTATATGTACTGCGATAACGTGTGGTATTGAAATTATTTTCAGACCCGTTCGGATTCTCTTCCCATCGGTACTACTCGCCGATGAAATTCTAATCGCTCGCAAATATTCTTAGAGCGACGATGAAAATAGGGCTGCACGGATGTCGAGAGCAGGTAGATGTCGTTTGCGCAACTCATAAGATTTCCAAGGCGGTCGGAAAGAATCGTGTAAACAGAGATTAAATAGCTCTACGTGAGAATTCTCAGGGACCTTAGCTTCAAATGATTCGCTAAGAAAATGATAAAGGAATTTTCAGTAACACAACCTCTTGATCAAACCTTGGCAAAGATTTAAAGTCGAACGAGCAATTCCTTGCAGGCGATGAGACATTGGTAGACACAGTGATAAGTAACAGTGTAACGCTGTCATAGGAGCCCTTGTAGTATATACAAGCGATCTATGATGGATTATACAACCGTAGTCGAGCAAGCTGTCAAGCAGTTCTATGCAGAGGGAAACAACGAAGTGCACTCTTGGCTCATACGGGTTCAAGCCTCCCCAGAGGCTTGGACGTTCGTCTGGGACCTCCTCGATCCTTCCAAGGTATGTAATTTTGTTTCTATCGTCCCTCTTGTTGTAATTAACAATAGTTACTCTCATCGCAGGCATGGGAGGTCCAATTCTTCGCTGCTACGACATTGCACATCAAAATTTCCAAACAGTGGGACGAAGTGCCTAGTAATGAATACCCTGCTCTGCAGGAGCGCTTGCTCAATATCATGAAACAACCAAATACGCCCAAGTTTGTCCTTTCCAAACTCTGTCAAACGGTAAAACCACAAGCTATATCTCAAACACTTTGAGGTTATCGTAGTTTACTAACGCGTTATTCTAATTCAGTTAGCTGTATTCGTGGCGAAAGCCAGTGCTGTCGAGAACGAGGACGAAGATAGGAACGTCGACGATAAGAATGTAGTCGACGAACTCATGAGAATGTTACCCTACGACTCGCTCCCCATGTTGGAATTGTTACTACGTACGCTGTCCGTGTTACCAATAAAGGTAAAATATAGATAGACCGTCTTAATATCGTTTCTTTTAATTAATACCTGCTTTCTATGGTCAGTCTGAAAGGAGGTACGAAGCAAAAGGAGCAAAGTTACCTAAAAGTCTAGTTTATGGTTGGTACAAAACAACCTGGCTCCTTCAGCAAGTTTTCTCCATGTGCAACCCACACTCCCCAGACTGTGACAAGGCGTTACATCTCTTAGCAATGGAGTGCGCATTATCGTGGCTGAAGGTTGATCAACTTCCACTGGATGCAACTGCACAGATATATCCTCATTTACTCGTCGCTGCAGCTTATTACGCCCCAAGCAGGTACAAGTGTTCGAATCATGTTCAGACCCACGTATAAAATCCAAATCTAAATTAAAATACAAAAATAGTATATATATTCAACAGACTTTGTCCATTCATAGCATATACAAATATGTTTACTTGTCCGCATTGAAATAACATTTGTTTCTATATCAAATTAAAGAGGATGTCCCGAAGAGGAAAATTCCAAAGGTTGGGATATTGTCCAACAATGTTTGATTATGATAGTGTCTCATTGCGAACTTAGAAACAGGCCACAGACGTTGTGGGACTGGGCACAGAGCCTGGTGACCATGGCCAGACAGTACAACAGAAAGTACTTCTGCGAAATTCTCACTGCCATCGGAGAGAATCACAGCAGAGAGTTTCTGATCGCTTTAGTGAAAGAAGGAAACGAAACGCGGAAATGGACATCGGAGAATCTGATCGAGCTACTTTTGCAATGTTCAGAGCAAGAGGGACGGTACCCAACGGATGAAACACGCAGCAATATACCTTTTCTATTTTGGTACGGGTTACAAGACGACGCCGCCACCCTCGACCAACCTTACGAGAGCTGCGCCCTGCAGGCCCTAAAGCCCATTTACGCGAGACTAGCTCAAGCGTTGCTGCGCAAATCGACGCTTCCCTTGACTCCCAGCGAGGCGGGAGACGCGGAGGAGCGGGAGCGATTCAGGTGTTACAGACAGGATCTATCGGACACCTTGGATTACTGTTACAGGGTGTTACGACAGGATCTACTGGTACTTCTTGGGCAAAGATTGAGTCAGTCGCTGGATGGTACGGAGAAGTGGGCAGATGTGGAGTCAACGTTGCATGCCTTCGAAGCTCTGGCTGACAGTGTTGGCACAGAGGAGTCGCATTACATTCCTGCCCTGATGGATCTGATTCTCACTCATATTCCGTACGATCTCTATCCTGGAGAGGTAAACTCCCATGCGCAGTCACGTATAATAGTACATCATTAAGAATAGACAGTGGAGTTTTCTATCTCGCTAACCTTCGCTACATTGAAACACAGAGTGGCCTTGCATACACTTTAAATCTCTATCATCTGTACATTTTACTAACCGTAACCCAATTTCAGGTCCTAGCATGCGCCTGTTCGGCGATGGGAGCGTACGCGGAGTGGATAGGAGCGCACCCCGATCCCTGGCTAGAAAGAGCCCTGCGAATCGTGACTCTGGGTCTGACCAGAGGCTCTATCACGGCTCCCCTCGCCAGCATGGCCCTGAAAGATCTGGCGAGGGAGTGCGGACAACACCTGACCCCTTTCGCGCCGTCTATCCTCAACACGATAGAGCAAACGCTTCCAAACGTTACACCGGGAGGCGGGGAAGGTCTGCGACTGATGTACGCCGCCGGGAAATTATTGAACACTCTGACCACCGCCGACGAGCAGCTAGCCCACCTCGACGCCACGTTAGGCTTGTGCATAATTAAAATACGAGAGTTGTTAAAGCAACCGCTGTTCGTGGCGCGTAGCGCGGTGACAAAGCAATTGAAAATGGTCAGCATATTCTTTTCCACCCTGGAAACGTCCATTGGAAAGGCTGTGCTGGACGGGCTCCTGCCTATATTCAATCAGATCGTTGGCCACCCTGAGTGGGGCCAGGACAATTCCACGCTGGAAGAGATGTACATTTGCGCGAAGAAGTCGCTGCCTTCGTTGTTGCACCCCGAAGTGGACGCTCGACCTCTCCTCCCCATTCTGGCCGGCTCGTACAAGACCTGGCCCCATCCTGCCGCGTTGGATCTCCTCAAACAACTCGTCCTGCTGTTTGGCAGGGACCCTGACAACATCATAAGGCCAATTTTCGCGGAGCTCAGCTCGGTCACGCTGAGTGGCGTCAGAGCCTGCAGATCGGTGCGTGGTAATCTCTCCGATTGGGCGGAGTTGATGGAAGCCTACCTTGGCCTTCTCGCACAGATTTGCAAGAAGAACATCAGGTTGCTGCTGCAGATACCCGAGCAGATCCCAGAGATGCTGCAATGCGGTTAGCTGGCCCTCTTTCTAACTTATTATCGCTGTACCGTGCTCTGTTATTAATCGAAACATGTCTCGCAGGGATCGATTGCTTAACGTTACCGGAAACCAGGACCGTTAAGGCAGCCGTGAGCTTCCTCAGTCACGCCATCAAACAGAGCCCATACTTGGAAACCTTCATCCAACCGATCGGCCAGGAACTCGTTTCCGTGATCTTGCAATGCGTTGGTACGTAGGGAATCTACAGGGTGTCGCACCTAAACCTCGAAGAGAATACGAAGCCCGTCCGAACGTATTTCAATGTCGGCTACGTAATAGAAACACACATGCATTTATACGTCAAATCGTGATTGAAAGGGATATTCGGGTTTAGGCGTGACACGTATTCGTGTATCGTAGGAATAATAGGCGCAATGACGCCGTGCTTAGGTGGACTGGTGTCGAGGAACAATTTAGAGCCCCACGCGGAGGTTTTGTTGTCGTTGAACAGAACGTGCACGGAACGGATGGCGCAGTGGGTTCTCGTCGCGTTCGAGATGCACTCGGACGCGTTCCCGGCCTCGCAAGTACAAAAGGCGAACTTTACACGCATGGTTCTGAGGGAACGACAGAACTCGAGGCGAATGCACGAGATCCTGTGCGACTTCGCCGCTCAAAATCTGTCTATGACGAAGATATAATAACGAGCTAGAAGATAGCTAGAAGATATAATAATGAATTGTGACGAAAGGTGACCACGGCGCGTCGACGAGAATACTCGAAACTCCGTCTGCGTACTCTGTAAAATACCTTCTCCCGCGAGTAGAATTAATCAGGGTAACACCGTTTATCTTTTATATAATAAATAATTTTAAATAAAGACTGAAACGATGGTGGAAACACGACGGACAACGAACGTTTGCGTTACATACGTAACCCATGGTTTTTATTCATCTTCACCCGATCAGTGTTTTACAAATTTACAAACGCAAGTGCCGTTTTCTTTTCAAGGCGCAATTTTGATTTCGATAGAATCCATGCCATTTACAAATATCTCCTCTAGGAAACAAAGATTCGTACAGCTTTCAAATAATCGAGCGAATCAGCCTATGAAATCACAAAAATAACAATGTTCGTCTGGTCGACTACACGTAAAATATCTTTTCTTTCTTTCGTCGCTTTTATCAGTAAGTCTAAATTAAATGATCACATTTCGGCGTACCGAAGTACGCCGTCGTACACCGCAACTTCGCGTTTTTATAGTACTCAATACTGTTCTTCGCACAACCACGAATCGTACGTATAAAAGTCAATTCAATCTTATAATTAACGTATCCTTCGACGTCCTTTTGTACAGTATAACGAGCCAATACCCTTAGAAAAGAAATCTAAAATAACGCTACTTACAAACTGAGTATTATGTACACGATATTTCAATTTCATTTCGTATATACTCTTTTACATGATCAGTACTCGTCTCACTCGGAACCTTTTTATTACAAAATATAAAAAAGAAGTGTTCGAAAAATGAAAATAAATACGTATCAACATCTCGCATCGTTTTTTTCACGTGTCTTAAGTGGACTTCTTACTGTGATTCGTTTCCTCCGTTTGAGACTGTATACCAAACTTGGCCGCCACCCGCGACTTCTTAGGTCTCGGTACGATCGACGTGTTTTGTATTTGGTGACGGTTGCTTTCCACGGACTTCTGTTTCTCAGGGGCCGCGGCGACGGTTTCGACTTTCTGCAAAGGACCAGAGACTTATCGGACTCGCACTTGGAGAGCTGCGATCGCAAATTTATCGAAAAAATGTTTCAAACCTTGACGGGCAATTCCTTTTTCTTTTGCTGCGCCACTGTCTGAGGATTTTCTTTGGCACATTCTTTCCCCTCCTTGGTAGTAGCCTGCTTGGCAGTGATGTTTCTGCTTTTCTTTTGCGCTTGCAGCGGAACGAAAGACCTGCTGTTCTTTATTTCAGACTTGGATGGGTTTTGGGTCGACGGTGGCTGAGGTGGGAGCTTGTACTGATTGTTCTGCGAAGGAACTGGCTGGTAACCTGGGTTGTGCTGCACTTGCATGGACCACTGGAGGTAATGCTGATGTGGTTGTGGCTTCGTAGGTTGAAAAGGGACTCTTGGAAGCAGTACGTTGGGGAGCCAGGGGTGGTTTTGTCCACCGGGGTACCAGACCATTGGAGGCAGGACCATGTTCATGTTCGATAATATGTTGACCAAATTTAATTCCTAAGTTTTAAAGGAGAATGTGATGTATCGTTGACCTTACTTTCTTTAGATTGTAATGAAACATGCTGATAGCTTGGATTTTTAATTACCGTATACACTTTTTCAGCAGCACTCCCCGCAGCTTGTTCGTGATTCGGACAGGAATCTCCCACAAACACCCTCTTGTCGGGTAAGAGAATATGGGAGCGAACCAGGTTAGTCTTTTCATCTGTGAAGTAGCTGTATCGAGGCATTCCTACTCCCTTAAGTAGACAGTAATTCAGTAATTGCGTACAGTACCAAGTGGGCGACTTCTCATCCTTTACTTTATCATTCTGTCGAGCGTGCTGGGGAAAACGATAATCCATGTAATTTATTTGCACGTTACTTCCGTTCGTAGCCAGTTATGGGTAACCTATCTTAACACATACATCGAACAGTTGTTGCACCAGCGGAGGAGTATCCAATGTTTTATTCTCCTTTGGAACTGCATTGCTCAAAGGTGGATTTGGTGCGGACTGCTTAGTTTGGCCTTTGTTTTCATCAGAGATTTTCAGTACGGCCTTCAAGAATGCGCTAGGATCTTGTGGCTAGACAACAGCGATCCACAAATTAGCCTAAGAACAATCACACGA
Source organism: Hylaeus volcanicus (assembly GCF_026283585.1). Classification (NCBI taxonomy): domain Eukaryota; kingdom Metazoa; phylum Arthropoda; class Insecta; order Hymenoptera; family Colletidae; genus Hylaeus; species Hylaeus volcanicus. Next base: position 3,478,524 of record NC_071984.1, on the reverse strand, counting down.
AAGAGACTTTAAGAGATACTCACAGAACTCTCGGGGAAGCTTTTATTGATCTGCTTGGCTTGCGGAGCCATCGGAAGTACCAGCTCAACCTTCGGCTGGTCATTGGTGGTCTAGTAACCAACAAAAATCTATAAATCTATAAGACTATGAAGCCAGTAGTAAAGAAATATACAGGGTGATTGGAGAAGTTGGGATAAGGTTCAGCTCTTGTCCAAGCAGGGATACAATGAATCGATACGCAAGATTTCTGTCTCGGAAAGATAGCCAACATTGCTCAACTGTTTTCCAGATTTGGAAAGGACTTGGGAGAGAGCTCTAGCTTGTCCCAGTTCCCATGATCACCTTGCACACAATCCAACCCACCTGCAGCTTGTGCAGCTCGTTCCACAACGCTTGGAACTCCAGCGACGGCTTCGTCGTCGGTTTCTTGTGCGTGTTGTCCGAGGGCGCGTTCTGCTGGACATTTTTAGCAAGTTTGTAAGTATCTTGCGAGTCCACCGTGTTCTGCATGTTGCACTGTTTCCATCTATAAGCGTTCGGCGGCGGCCCCAACTGACACTCCTGATTCGGCTCGTTATTCCTTTGAATAATGCGCAGCTTCGGTAGCTCCGCTTGTATCTTTTTTTTGTACGACGCGAAAGCGCTCGCGTTTGCGCAAGACTGAGCTTTCTGATTGGAGCTGTCCCTCCAACCTTCTATAGACTCCGTATTCCCGTCCACTGATCGCGCCCTACCGTGCTCGATCCTCTCTCCGTGGCTAATGTTTATGAAATCAATCGGCGACAGACGGTACCCGCGGAGCTCCGAACAGCCGTTTATCACTAGTCCACCTTGAAACAATGATAATTGCTTACGATAGCGTCGAGGCTCTGCGAAGCTTCCAGGCGTAGAGTAGATAAAAGTTTTAACTAGAACTCTGACTTCATTTTCTGAAGTCTGAGTCTGAAGTCATAATATTTTAAACAGCGTCCTGATCAATTAGAGTAATAATTCTACCAATTGGAACTCTGTGAGTGGTCGTACCATGGATCTTTGCGCTTAAAATTGTTTATTAAAAATGATCCCCAGAAGTACAATTGATGGCAAACTTATATACATATATACATATATACACATATTACATATATACTTATATATACTTATATATACTTATATATACTTATATACATCTACTTGTTGGAGAGTTCTGAGCATGCTAAATATAGTTCAGAAGAGTTTCATCAATTGTACCTAGGGAGATCATTTTTAACAAACAATTTTAATATATATATGTACGTACCACAGATTCGGGGACTTGAAATTGTTTAAAAAAGTTTATCCAATGGTTCCAATTGGTAGATGTTAATTTAATCGATCTGAAATTGCGCATCTAACGAAGTCAGAACTCTTAATTATTTGTGAGCTTCCACAAAATGTGAGCTTCACACGACCTAGCGTCAACTCATCGACTTTAAAGTCCTCGTTGCAAATACACTTCCTCTACAATGTTTCCATAAATTGCAAAGTTTGTGGATGTCAGAGTATCGGAACTAATTAGCCAAACGGTTGTTCCTTGAGAATTGAATTTATAATGCTAGATTTACTGTCTCTTTCTCGTTAATTCTTCAAAAAAAGCTACACGCGTGACCGATTCTTGTTCTAAATTGAATTTCCGATTTACCTGGGAATGTTTTATCGAACAGAACATCGTACATGGTTTCCAACGCGTTCTCGACCTTCTGAATGCCTATAACGGTGCCCTTGTGGCCAAGGGGCACCGTGAAGTTCTCTCTAGTGCAACATATCCTGTCGAACAAGTACGTCTGCGCTTTAGGGTCTGGTGGAACGTTACGCAGATGCAAACCGGGTTTGTAAAGCAAGTGAGGCTTCACTTGCATCGGTACTAGCTTAACGAGGTTGCTTTGCGTACTGACGAACTGGTCTATAGCTTCCTCTACTTTCCTGACCATGTCCGATTCGAAGCTCTCTGTGCCACAAGGGCAGATTGGTAGGTCATGGAGCTCGTCCTTCAACCAGGCTACGATATCGCTCAATGTTCCCGAACTACACATTTAAACACATAAAATACGTAATTTCAAATGAAACATGTAAATTCATGTATTCTTTAATTTAAAGCGTGAAAGCATGCTTGCTTCGTAAAGTAGGAGCTTTATTCATCTCGAGAGCTAAAGAAAATTTAACTTGAGATACCTCGCTCCGTTTAATTAGCAACACCTACCCCTTGGTGAACAAGTTCTCTTCTAGAAAGACGTCGTTAGACACGTTCTGCACCAATCGTTCAAACAAGTCAGGACACTTGGCCATGTAACTGTGGATCAAATCCACAGCTTTCGAGCTGTACAGCCACTGACCGTTTTCCTTCCTAGTGTAACCCAGTACCTGTAAGAACGCATAAACGTACAACACGTAATTGTAAGTAATTGTCCACGCTCGGTTGTCGATATTAATCTCACCTCCTCGTTCTTCTTGTTAAATTTCAAATTCAAGCCCACGTTGTACTTGGTCTCCTCAGGGTTGAACTCATCCGAGGACTTTACGTAAATCGTGCCTGTGATTCTACTTAAAAGGTGACTACTTATGCCTAACCGTTGCGCAGCTATGCTTCCTGGCATGTACTGAGTCTTCTGGTTCTGGTAAATATGTTTCAACCAGTCCAACCATGGTTCTTGCGCCACAGACACCGACACTCTTATCCTTCCTGATTTCTTGCACATCACTGGCGATGCTACCTATCGAGACAATTCATTTTTTAAGACTCTAGAACTGTTCGATAACTCTAACCAATACCAGACAGTGTTATTCTAGCTGGACAATTAAATACGCTCAACGTACTTTCCCCATTGATCCGTAATGAGGATGTCCCAGCATAAAGCAAACTGTTTCCGGAACAAAAATATCATCGATGGTCTTGTATAACATCACTTCGACACAGTAGGTACTGATGTCCTTCACTATCATTTGGTGAGCGTATGCAATTTGCGAGTCTGACCATTGTTTCTCGAAGTACAGCTTCCCACTACTACCGTATATGTATTTACTGCTTACGAACGGTCTTGCGTGGATCAAAATATTCGTTTCTCCTACGTCCACTCCAAGACGAACCTTATATCTACAAATACAGTGATATATATCAGATTATTTTATTCAGTTCGGTTGATTAACACTGCAGATTAAAAACACAACTGAGTTTCTCTGTAAAAAGATACGACATTTAATGATGTTGAATATATTAACTGCTGTGTCAGTTCTTAACCACACATAAGCTTTCTAACCACAAATAAGCTTTCTAACCACAAATAAGCTTGTTTATTTAATCGACAGTATAATTAATACACGTTTTGTCCAGTAAATCTTTACTCTTTTGTCTCACCGATAAAGTTAACTGTATTGTCTACTGTGCACTGACGCTGCTATTCTTTACACATATATTTAAGTACGTAGGCAACTGCACTTACATTTCAATGATATGCTTCTTCTGTAAATTCCACTGCGTGACAAGGGAGCCCTTCAGCTCTTCCTTGTTTATATTCTCGTAACAATAGTTCATTTGTGGATTAATTAAGCTTAATTTCGTATCACAATTCGAAACGCCCACAACTTGGGCCTCCGTCAAGTAAGGCCAGTTCACGAACACCAATTTTCCTAGTAGCTCGGACGCTACGGACGTTAAATCCGTCGGAGGTGGAGGTTTTATGTGCAAAATCATGCTGTCTCTCCATGTAACTCTGTCGAACACTTTCACCTATGCAGAAAATTAGCGAATACTTAACTCATACATCTCTAAATTATATGTATGTAAATATATATATTATATGTATATTACATTAATATTATATATTATATTATACATTATATATATTATATTATATATATCCTTGACTCCTTGACTCATACATCTCCAAACGATATATATATATATATTATATAGATCACTCACAACGTTCTTCTCCAGGCTGGTGGTGTGTTCTATGTACTTCAACGTAGGAAACCCAGGACAGTACAAGTCCAACTTGACCCCAGGGCACAGCCCTTTCACTAGCTTCTCCCTTGGTACGATAATATCCTCGCGATTAATTAACTGTACACTCGCGTGACTGACAAAGTCATGAAAATATTTCGGCGCTTTGCAAATACCCATGTTCGCATCCGTGTAAGTAAACATACGCATCGGTCCATGTTTGTTCCTCGCCTGTTCCTCGGGAGTCAATTCCGATAAACGAGGCTCCATGGCTGTAAAAATCGAATCGAACTTTTACTCGAGACAGATGAAAATTTACGCAATCTCCACTCACCGTCCAGCAAATGCTTCTCGTCTATGAACGGTATAAGTACGACGGCTTCCCACTCTTGTTGTTTCCCATTCAAGTCTGTCCTAAAGTCCGACGGATAATAATCAATTATTGGCGACTTGTCCTCCGTCAACAGCGTCCGGAATGCTTCCGGTAACAAATCTTTACTGAACGGCGGCAATACCGCCAGCAATTGTTGAAATGGTAAAAACGGTTCTCCTAAATCGAATTCCAACTTCAAATCTTTGAAGTCTTTTATATCCGAGATATAAGGAGCATAGTGGTGCGGATAATACCAAGACCAACTGCAACATCCGTTATAATAATAATTCAAGTTCCATTGAACGGCTCTCACGTAACCTTCAGCTTGGGAACGTAGAAACTCTTCGTCTATATTGTGGTATTCTAATTTATTTGTGTAATAATCCCTCTTGTGTTGGACAAATTCCAAATTGTAAGTTTCGCTGTCCGAGTCTTCGTCTCCCAGCTCGTCGTCGTCAAAGTCTCCCAAGGAAATTTCAGCTGCAGCTCTGAGTAAAGCGTCGAACTCTTTATCTTGCGTTCTCTTCGGAGACGGAGTCTCTTTATCCTTTAACTTCTTGCTACCGGGCCTGTCGGACTCCGTGAGACGCCTCCCAGTTTTACTCTCGAAATATTTCAGGTCTGCGTAGACGTCGTAAAACTTTAATATATCAAAACGACTGAGTCTCTCCATGAACTTCTCGAATCTGTCCAACTTTAGAGTCCCGGATTCGTTTAAATACCCTGGAATAAGTCGATCAAACATGTTTCGATCACACAATCTTGATACGTGTTAGTTGAAATGTTATTTAGTGTTAAAGACCAAACGTACCACCCAGCGATGGCAATACCTCCATGTAAACATTGTACAATATGGACAACGCGCCACTATTGATGTGTAAATTCGGCAGATGCGGGATGAAGTCGTTCCCTACGAGAAGCCCCATTAAAACCCAATCGTCGACGATCTTTTCGATGTCGAAAGGAAAAGGTAACTTCTCCTTCAACGGAGAAAACTCGTGGTCTATATACTCCCTTAACAGAGATAAATGAAAGAGACAAAACTTCGTCTCCTCTGGAGTTACTAATTTCGTTTGTTTTTTACCAAACTGAATTTCCTCCCTTAGCAACGTAAAGTACACTTCGTGAGTGCATAAACCTAACATTATTAAATCTGCGTCTAGACCATACAAACAGTGTTTAGTGTGTGGATCGTAATCTGGTTGCGACTTCATGTAACGAATATAATCCATTATTTTATGCTCTCCTTCTCCCGCAACCTGAAACAAGTTTTGTATAAACTTGTTGTCTAAATTTTAAGTATCTCTCATATATGGTATCATCTATCCAATTGATACCTGCGATCCACTGAATATGACCTTGCACTTCTGCCAAAGTTTGTCAGTAGAAATCTTGTACGTAACAAAATAATTTAATTCCTCGTTCAACTTAGACATAAAAACTGTTCCTGGCGTTATGCAATTGGAGTCGAATTTTTTTTCTTTTGGTATGCTGATACCTCTCGCCACAGCGTTAGCTTCCTGCAATTCTGCATCCTTGGCAGACCTGAAACGTCTACTCCTCTGATGGTTAATCTTCGCGCGTGGTGCTACACCGTCAATGGCAATGAGGAACAACTTCTGAGGTTGAATCATGCGAAACAATATCTCTATGTAATGAAAAATATTCTTGAATATCTGTTCTTCCGTGATACGAAATGTAACATCGCTGTCGTCGGGATGTGAACATCCATGGATGATACCATTCACGTCTAAATATAAATTATCAAACTGTGGTATCTGCAAATTATGATGCAATCGTTACTATCATTGTTGTTGGTAATTGAAGTAATCGGAAAGTGAACAAATAATTTTAAATTAGGAGAGTAAAATAAGTCGTTTAGAATAAAAAAAAAATAGATGTAAACATGTGTGTAGAAAAAGTGGCTTTCGAGTATCTTTCCTGAGGAATAATTTTAATATAATCTTAACGGAAAGTTTTAGAGCCTTATTTTTTTAACTATTTATTCATTTCTCTGTGATTTTTTAAATACATATACATATATAGAATTATAATTGTACAGGATAATTAACTTTATAGTTCTATTGCTAAGTTTACCCTTACTATGCCAAATGTTTTATACGTATACTATTATTTTTGAACCCAAAAAAAGTGTAGTTTTTCAGAAGTAAATGTTTGTGTTTTTGCTAGGTACCTGGTAGTCCTTTAACGTTTCGCTGAGGCAAGGGTATCTCTCGCTTATGTACCTGAAGAACTTGGGTATACCCATTTCAATCCAGGAGCTTTTTTCAAACCGATTTCAAATTTTCAAGCAATTAGCACTAAAAAGGCAACACCCTCGTGAAAATATTTCTTGCGAGAATTATAAACCTTGACCGTAAGTTTACTTTATCGACCTTACTTAAATTATAGAGCACTATTATAGAAGCGAAACTCTTGTTTTTTCAGGTTCCCGAGAGCACATGCAGAGTCGATAAAACAGATTAAATTCCCCATTATTTGTCCGACACATTTACCATCGGAGTTGGGAGACTATTTCCCTGTAAACTTTGGGCATTTCGTCGCAGATGTCGCTGATTGTAGGTTCGAACGATCGCTAGTTTAAAATAGTTTCAAAACAGATTCCTATATTATATTACAATTCTTAACAATTTTTCTTTTGAATATTCTATTTTAATCATTTTTATCAAGAACGATTTATACGAATTATTTCTTTTTATTTATTTGGAAATTGTTTAGAATATTTAATTGTAAATACAGACAGATGTGCAAACAATATTTAGGAAGCGAAGGTGAATATTTATTTGTTAAAAAAATGATGCTTCAGTATATGAATATTGCGACACTTTATGCTTTTCAAATTGAATTTCGCGGGGTTAGGTGAAAAATGGTGGCCACCAATCAGAATCGAACAACGGTTTTCGTAACTCTGATTGGAGGATTTCTCGCGCATACGTGTCGATAAATTAAGCACCCCAGTATCGTAGTTACAAAAAACGATGCCTGGTCCCGATTCGCTATATTTCGAACATTTTGGAAAGATGGAATTAAGACGGTAATTGAAAGGTGAGAAAAGGTTATGGAACGAAATCGTTAATACGTTTACGATTATCGATACGAATATCGATTTCGAAAAATGACATTACTTGTAAGGATGACCTAATATTTTCTTTGGGGGGCGACCAAGGCACCATTTTCATTGTCGTATTAGATACTTCACTGACGCTAAGAACAGTGCGCATGCGTGAGTGGCGGCCATCTTGTTTCATGTGCTCAGAATCGTCGATAATATTCTCCATACTATCTCCGCGACACTTACCATCGAAATACGAAACTGTTTCACTATAAACTTTGCCATTTTTCCATAGATGTCGTTAATCATAAGTTTAAACATTAGTCCCGTCTGTTTCTTTGTACAGAGTATTCATAATTTGCTTACAACCTGTCCTAACCTAAATGAACGTCAACAAACAATAATACGGGTCTGTGAAACTACCCTCTAGTTTATTCTGTCTCCAACAGTAATAAACAGCGACAAAAAATGCAAATGTACTGTAATATGTCGTAAACATCCTGATGTGACCCATGTCACGAACGTATTACCTCTGTATCACATAAACATAGACATATAATGAGACCCCAAAAATTTCGGCTTCCATGCAACGTGGATAGGTAATTGTCTACTTAAATTAAAGAGATAACTCTTTTTGCTAGGTACTGATAACATTTGATGATTCTGTTTCAGTTTTATACACACAGATGAGAAGGTAGTGATCGTGTCCGTGTTTGGGAAGTCACAGTATCGTGTGAAAGGATGCAAGACAAGTATGCTCGGTTCTATTCTTCAAGTGGACCTCCTGGATGAACCGGAAGTGGACAAGGATTCTTTCGTAAGAACTGTGTAGTATACCAAAGCAAGCACCAGTGATCCCGACTAATGTATTATATTATTTTCAGTGCGAAATCGAAGGATACTACGATTCTAAAGAAAAGACTATATATTTGCATTTACGGGGTTTATTAGATACGCACACTCTCTTAATGGAGTACGATAGATTCATAGATAAGCAGGACTGCAAGGACTTCCTCAGTGTGTGGGCTCATATGAGAGACAAATACGCCAGAGCGTTGCTCGTTCTGTTTCATATATCTCATGTTATCGTTCTCACTCACCCCACTCACACATTCGATTACAGTTATGTACATTTATTCAGAGCAATGGACATCGTGAGGTAATTGTCGCATTCTCGCCATTCCTAGCGTGCTACTTTGAAACTTCTGATAATACTATATTTTTCTCAGGCAAAAAATTTCCCCCCAACTCTCCGATGTTCTCAGCTGTATTTACAGTCTGCCCAAAGATTGGGTGTCCAACGTCCGACCCTGCTCTCCGAGAGTACTGTTCTATTTCGAAACTTGTCCTGCTGTGTTCCAAGATTCTGCTAGCGGAGCAAACATAAAGAAACTAGAGCATTCCTTGGAAGATCAAATTTACCATGTGTTAAGGAAAAATCGTATAGTAACTAATATTAGGTATCGAATTACTCAATACGAAGATACTTAAAATTGTTTTATTCGACTAAATACGTTCAATGTTTAGCTCGAATTCTCTGTTTGCGATTCCCGCGAACCAGGAATTTGTTTACGTAAACACTGGCACCACCGAGTCCAAAGACATCCTCGGTTACATGGCGAGAAAACTGATACAAAGCTGCAAAGCCAGTTCCGGTGGTAGTACTTCGAGAAGCCTAGCCAGTCAGGACTCGAATCTTCAAATGGACGATACAGAAATTGGTACGTAGGAAGTAACCGAAATAAATTCGTCAAAGATACTATTATACTTTTATTATGCATTCGCAGAGACTCGTTCCTTCAGACTGTTTCTACAGCAACACATAAATCTGGCTTTCGCGAGAGGCTTCGACGACAACGTTGGCCGACATTCCGTCCCCGCGTACTTCGAGGTAAGAATTCAAACTTAAAGATTCGTAATCGCAGCCTTGAATTCGCAAAAGAATCTTTTCTTTTAGATACCTACCGTAGGAATATTTTGCGAAGTGGTAAACAAGGTCTACGACTTCTTCATTCATGGGACGGACAAGGAATTCCTAACTTTGCACAATCTGTTGGACACGGATGTTAAATTTAGCAAGAGCAGATGCAGCAAAGTGCTTCCTAGGGCCCTGCAAACTTACCAGGAGAACCTACCTCAACATTATACGAGGTATTTCGTTAACGTTTGCGTTTTAGATAGGTTTAAGATTGTTTGGGAGTTGGTAAAGTTTCTAATGTTCACTTTAGAGCGTATCACGAGACGAAATTGGCTCACGCGATGGCAGTTTTCGAGATGCACGCGCGTGGTCCGCTGTTCGAGGAGTTCAACGAGAAGCTACAAGCTGAATGCGAGAAGCACTGGCGGTCCGGAAGGCAAATGTGCGAGGTTCTATCTCTAACAGGCAACCCCTGCACGAACCCTACCCACAGAGGTGGGAGCGACGGAGCTGGAGGCGGAGAACAACCGGAGCCCAGAGACAGCGACAAGTACGAAGGCTTGCAACAGTTACCAACACAGTTAGCTTATTATTATATTCTACGCGTTACATAGAAACGAAAGCTCGTTTCGTTTCGCAGCGACTTGCCGATCAGGGAGCACTGCAGCGGAGTCAGATACATATGTGCTTGCAACTGTGGTCGCTGCCAAGGTTCCCGAGAGGACCCCTTCAGCCTTCGCCAAGCCAACTACGACTACTTCCAGATTCTGGCGAAACAGTGTGGCTGCGCGCAACTGGAGAACATACAGTTTCCGGTTTTCCAACCTAGTACGCATAACTATAGGTGAAGTGATCCAAACATTAACGAGACACTGCTCAAATCTCTCTGCTTGACATCTTTCTCTATCTACCTCGCAGACCAGCACAATTGCTTTCTGTCACGAAACGGAAGGACTCCTTCTGCCACGTGGAATCGCCAACGCCGAGAGGGAACACTCAGGCCTGCAGCCTTGGAGTCAACACCTTGAATGGTACATACATTGAATGGTATTAACCTTAGCGTAGTAACCTTATCGTGAAGTTTACTATAATTTAAAACTGTAATTCGAAGACGACATTCGCACTCCGTACGGCAGCGGAGGCCAGTCGGAGCAAACGAGCGAGACAAACGAGGACGTCCCCAAACTCAGTAACAAGACCAGTCTGACGCCAAGCGACGCGCACAAGGTCGTGATAGAGGTCTCGGACAGCGACACGGACAACAAAGGTAATTATTTTCTGGACGATCTCTTCTAGCTGTTTTAACGCAACGAATTCAACGATCCGAATCTCTCAACAGAGAAGTCCCTGGTCAGACAGCCATCGACGACGGAGTACCTCCCAGGGATGCTGCACACGGAATCCCCGGCTGGTCTCCTACCGCAGTTCTCCAGCTGGTCGTTGGTTTGCCTCGGCCCGAGCAGCTTATACTCCCACAACTTGGGCCTCCAGCACCAGGCTGGGGTCCTACCCACCTCCGCCTTTCTCCTACCCTGGGACGTAACCGTAAGGTGAGTAAGTTAAGTAGACAAATTAACCCTTTGCACTGTCTCGTCAAATTTTGCCATATCTGGAATCAAGATATGGGTTGTTGATTACTTTCATTTGGAACAAAGAGGATATTAAAAAGGTGGATGTATACCACCGTATAAGTATGTCCACAATTATTATAATTCATGGAGGCTTTAATTCCAAAGTCATTTAATTTCAACATATGGAGACTCCGGAACTCCAACTTTGGAGAACTACGAAGAACTTTGAAGACGTTCCACTATTTTTGCATTAACCCTGTGCACTCCGGGCCTTTTTTCCTGGTATCTGCCAGCAACTCGAGATGTTTCTTAGCATTCTATTGCTATGAATTCTAAGCTATCTAGATTTTAGAATAAGGTCACCTTTACCTCGCCGACAATCATTTTATCTGAGAGTCACCTCTCGAGTGCAAAGGGTTGAATTTGTATTTGACATCTCATATATTTTCTCCCTTTTGCTAGATTGGAGCATCAGAAGGAAAGAGGTTCCCTCTGGCCCACGATCGGCGACCACGGGAACCACGGTTACTGTCCGCGAGGGAAGAACTTCCAGAACATGAACACCATTCGCGGTCGCAAGTCCAAAGGCGGGAAGGAATTCGTCGTGAAGATATTCGTCGGGGTGGAGTACGAGTGTCCAAGGGGCCACAGATTCATGGCGTCCGCGCCCGACAAGGTCCTGAAAGCAACAGGAAACGGGATCGTCAAGGATAGTGGGAACAAAGTAACATCCAGCACCGCGGATATGCCTCTTTACTTCCCGTGTCCTTGCAGGTGAAACTCCAACCACGCCGATAAATCACCGAGCGAAATTGTTCTACGTTTAACGCGTTGATTCCCATACTCTTAAAAATTTCTATTGGGATCGAATTTTATTTACAGGCCATTGAAAACGTAAACATTTATAGTGATGTCTACATTTCTGACTTTATCGAAATCCTTCAATTTCGATTAAATTTATTTGTTTTTGGCATTCACTCGCCAGTACGAGTTACATGGCGATCAACGCGTTAATTTGTGTTATTTATATCTCTGTCCAGGTGTGGGTAACAATGCTCACACTTGAGTAATCATTTAGGCAAACGAAACCGCTGATAGCGCAGCTAATGAGGATCCACGTGGTGACTCCGAAGGCTCCTGTCCACGTCACGTTGAACCCTCGAGTTCAACCCGGACCTCCGCCCTGTCCAATTTTCGTAACCGGTTGCGACGAACCTATAAAGCTTTCTCAAAGTGCCTACTGGGTCTTGAGGCTACCGTATCCTTCTACGAATATCCTTCTAAGAATATTTAACTTAAACAAATTAAGAAATTCTCTTAACGAAAATTTAGGTATGTATACATGGACGAGAAGGGGCCCTACTTGGCTCCAAAAGAACCGGTACCAACTTCCCATGGAAGATTACTGGCAGGTATGTATGGAATCAGCGAAGTGGTTCCAGAAAAGAAATAACGCAGTATTTAATTCTTGTTATAAATAATACTTTGTACCAAAACATGTCGATATGTCTTGTAAATAGAAAGTTATGTGTTTAGTCAATACTTTAGACTGATTTTAATTAATTCCCTGTGAGAATATGTGCGAAATGTTATTCTTGCAGTAGCGATTACAATTAGAATAATTATCGGCTGACAAGTGGCTATAACAATTTTGTGAAAGTACGATACAATTGGTATTCTTAAATAATTTATCTTAAATCATCGTTCTTTTTACTTAGCTATGCGATAGGAATGTTATTCTAAAATAATTCTGTAGAACAGTGAACTAGAAATCTTTCTTCCCCGATATTTCACTTCTTGTTACTTGAATAAAGAGAATGAGAAATATTGTGACAAATTTCAGATATCAGAATATGTTTCAAGTTTACATTTTTATTGACTGGAAACCTCGAAGTTACGAACAATACGATAACAATTGAAACTGCATTGGAAATAGCACGTGGAATAATTGAACGTGTATCATAAAAATTGATAACGATTTTGGAACAAGATACTGCATCGCATCTCAAACAGAATATCGTCGAACGACTCAGCACTCTATGCGGCACAACTGCGGCTTAGCAACAGGTCAGGATCGTCGGGAAACTTTAAGTACGTCCGTTCACGTCCGTTCAGACACGACTGAACCTGCACGGACTTGTTTAGAGGGAGAGGTGCCCGTGTGATTCAACCTGGCGCTCGAGAATTCCCGCGTATAAATTCTCAAGCTTGCCATTCCGCGCGAAAGGTGGCTCGTAAAATTTTATACGAAACGTTAAACGTTGCTACATTAAATTAAGTCTCTCGATTGTACACAGTTATTAATATTTTGTAAATTGAAATCGTCGCTTTTTGTATGGGGAAAACCAATACGCCTGTTATTCAATTATATTCATTTATTTAATTCATTCGTACATTTTAAATACGCGAGACGATTCTTAGAGGTGTGAATTTAAAAAAAATACAGGCTTACAGGGAACGATAAGACGGAACTTTTTTATATTTACAGTTTATTTATACGACGTTTAGTTTCGGAGATAAAAATTAAAAACTCGGAAGACTTTCCTGAAATTCAATTTTTGCAACGAATTTCTAACTTTTCAATTTTTATTTTCGAAACTAAGCGTCCTATGAATAAACTGTAAAGATAAAAAAGTTTCGTCTTATCATCCTCTACAAGCTGATATTTTTTTAAAGTTGGTTTACGAAGTCTTTTTGCGTGTGAAACGTTATCAAAGGAGAAAGTGATTGTAGGCGGATGTGCAGAGGTAACGTAAATTTGAGTTTTCAATTTTTATTTTCCAACTATTTATTCCGTAAATCGTAGAAATGATCGGCGTTGGATACGCTTCGGTTATCGGTTTTGAGATAGGAATCTTAAAAAAACAATTTTCGTGAACATTCAATTTCTACATCATTCCATAGTTCTATTAACCATCGCAAGATGGCGGCCCAGTTATCGTTCCTCGGCCAAAGCGCCTATAAACTGAAAATTCTCTTTAAATTTCCTAATTCGATATCTATCCAACATAAATTCATTCATTATTTTTATTTTCTACGTGATCCTCGTATCGTTCGATTTGATATTAATCTGCCAAAAAAAAAAAAAAAAAAAAAAAATGGCCGATGTACTGATCAGCGCAGTGCATAACTGTTTCGTGCAGGAAGGGGGGCGGCCATCTTTTTTGGGGAGATGATGTAATCGATGACACACATCGACCGTGTCGTCTATGCCCCGCAAATCATAAAGGACTCCTTACTTCCCGTTTTCATTGCAAATTTACCCGCGAAATAAAATATCGATGGAATCGTTGTCAATTTTCGCGACGAGAGCGATCGCGAACCTATCGGATGTTAAGCGATAGCCGCCAGCTGGTAGTGCTATTTTGAACGAGACCCGCGACGTTGCCACGTCGCCTGCCTAACAAGTTCAAACACGTGCCCCTGTGTTTTGCTCTTGGAAAGAGAGATAACTACGGAGCGCCTGGCGAAACAGAATGTTTGCTCTCCACTCGATGCAACGCCACGTTTCCCGCGTGACTCCTCAAACAAACCAGCGTTATTTGTTATTCGAGCCTCGGTCTGACTCGTACTCGGTTCGTATTCGATATACGAACGATGGCAAACGTTTTGAATTTCGGATTAAAAACAATGCGCCGCGAGGGAAACTTAAATCCAACAATGACCAAAATTGCACACGCTACCAAAAAGTATACCAACGTGTTTCTCGACCTTGCTATACGTACGCGTGTAATTCTGCTGTTCTTAAATAATGTACAGTCGATACGACGAGTCGTATCTTGTAGATTCGTTCTTTGAAACGCGTTATTTCGAAAAGAATTCGACGAAGTCGAGATCTGGACAAGAAAGTTCAAGTTGGAAGGCAGAAGACGTGGCAACGCAGCAACTGCGTGAGTCGAGATGCGCGGCATGAATAGCACCGACGTTGATCGGTTGTCTGTTGTGTGTGTCCGGGCGGCGGGGTGGGGGACGGGGGGGTAAAAGTTTCCACGGCGGTGGGGATCGGCGAAGATAGGTTAGGAGGCGAGGGGGGAGCGATCCCGCTCAGCGTGCGGTGCGGTCGCTTGCGAGCGTAATATAACCGAGGTAATGTTACCGTATTGCTGTTTAGGGAGAATTTTTGGAAATTTCCCGGCCGCGTTTCCTGTTAACTCCTAACTATCCGAATACTCCCTTCAGGGACGCCATAAATCGGTATACGTACCTTAAAAATATAAATATATCGCTACTTAAAAGGTACTCGTAAATCTAACAAAAATGGCGGGTATCTTTGTAAGTTCCAACGTTTAAAATTAAATTTTTAAATTCAGACACGTCCCTCGATCGTTTACCCGACGTTTTTGTAATTCAACGAGTAATTGCATTATTCAATGTAAAGAAAAAATTACGATGGTCGCGCCTTGAGCATTCACACTAGCGCCGTCTACGATTCCTCTGGCCAGTGTTGAACGCTCACTTGAGAATGCCACGTTATTAATACCCATATCGCGGGAATTGTAGAAGCCTAAGTCGAAGCATATCGTTAGTTAGGGTTAATTGTGCGAAACTCTCGTCTAGATAAGAGTTTTCACCCACACTTCAGAGCCTGGCTAGTGTGAAAGAGCCTTTAGCCCGCTCGAAAATCTTCCGTTTGAAGATTCTCGAGAAACGTCGCTCGAGCGCTGGCGACGGGTAATCGCGGAGGGGAGACGACCCCTCTCGCCTTACCTGCGATGCCAAGATGGCTGCCGCTCGCGCATGCGCGCTGTCTCTGGCCTCAGTAAAATATCTAGCACGACAATGAAACTGGCGCCTTAGTCGCCCCCCACAGAAAAATAGAAGTATAACGAATATAGAATAGAAGCGTAACGAATTTTAAGGCTTTAGGGCTAAGAACCAAGTTTTTGTTTAATATAATTTTAATATAATTATTACGTTTAGTTTATAAATTATATTCATTGTAAATATTATGGTATCATATTTTAAATGAATGTAAGTTGTACATTTTTTTTTTAAATTTTATGTAAAAATTATTGTTTAGTTTCTCGGTCAATACGAAGCATTTTTCGTTAAACAATACACAAGCGTAATTTTCACCGTTCACGAAAAAAAACATTCAATACGTGCATCGAAAGATGTAAACGTTCTAACGAAAATATCTCGAAAAGTAATCGCATCTTGAAAAAATATATTCGACAACAATTTCATATCTTGTCGGGATGTACAACTTTTGTTTCAAACATTTTTTCATAGGATCGATTTTTTTTTTTCAATCATTTTTCTTCTTATCTTTAGACATTTTTTTTCTCATAAACTATACAAATCACGCTTATATATCATTTAACGAAAAATGCTTCATTTTGACCAAGAAAGTGGAAAATAATTTTTCTGGAATGTTTTAGTTACTTACCAAAATCGACAGATGGGGAGGGGGCTTGAGAATTCTTGAAAAAATTTGGTATTCACTTTAGAAAAAGATTTCGTATATGTTACAGGGTTCCGTGAGATCTACACGAAAAAGAAGTTTCAATTGAAAATGTTCGTTATTAAGAGAGCTAGGAATTTTTGAAAATTAATCAGATTTTTCAAATGTTAATCAAGAATATATCTATATCAAAAGACAACTCGAATTTGTTAACGTACAGAACGAAATTGTTTAGACAAAAGTTGTAAAAAAAACCTCTACCACCGTCCAGAAGCCGATCGAAAAAATCCTCGTAAAGTCATCGTGGGACCCTCTGATCGGTATCCCCGCACCGTTTCCCGTAACTACACTCCTGCGTGCTCGGCTCACCCCGGCGCGCATGCGCGAGCGGGGAGCAGAATCTGGCATCGCAGCGCCCTTCTCCTTCGCACGCAACGTCATTGTGCCGTGTGGGGCCATGATCGTTGGAGTGTGCGTGCGTCCCTCGAGCTACGCGCGGACCTGCCCAGTAAATACGAGGCTTCCGTTCCCGTGTACGCGTTGAACCGTTGCGCAGCGAACCCAGAAAATTTCTCCGTTCAGTTCGGCTGCCGTCGGCGTGCACCACCATGCCGTTAAGTATCGGGGTTAACCTAAGAGTGACCGGACACTGCAATCAGGGCGGTCGCAAGTACATGGAGGACATGTTCAGCGTGGCCTTTCAGTCCACACCGGATGACAAAGACCTGGAATACGCCTTCTTCGGGATATTCGACGGCCACGGCGGCGGCGAAGCCGCCACGTTCGCCAAGGAGCACCTGATGAACGTTATCGTCAAGCAGAAAAATTTCTGGAGCGATCGGGACGAGGACGTGCTCAGAGCCATCAGAGACGGATACGTGAACACGCACTACGCGATGTGGCGGGAGCTCGGTGAGAGACTCGTACAGGGACTTCCTGTTCCGTTACCGTCCTGCTTTCCCGCCTTTATTCGGAATATTCGACTAATCCGCGAACCTATCCGTTCGAAAATCCATAGTATTCCTATTTTCCGCGAGAATTTCTGTCATTGTCCCGCGTATTTCCCCCACCACCTGTGCTTGATTAGGTTAGAATTTAGGTTATGTAATCCCCAGAACTAACCTGAAAGTTTCGACCGATATTATTAGTACCACAAAATATTGGCGGGGATTTTTAAACGACGATTCAAGTAACCGGAACTTCGTCGAAATTATTCGTTTTAAATCGTTTCATTTATTTTTCACGAGCTTGCAGATATTCGTTGAAAGCAAAAGGATCTCGAGTTTTAGTCATGAAACGTGAATTAATTGCAGATTTTCAAAGCTACAACGAAATACAAGCTTGTGTATCCATCTTCATGAAACGAACCCAGTGAAAAAGTATCCTGAGTTTTATTCATTAACAAGTCCGCTTCGAGCATTATATACAAAGAAATGGCAATAGTTCGTACCACCACAAATGTATTAGTCTATACATGTTTATACCTTCCTTACGGTTCTCATTTCAAAGCCCCATCTTTCTTTAACAATATCATACACACGTAATAGATGAGTATATCATTAATTCTCGCCGATCATCGCGCATTTAATTTCCTCTACAAGAATCTAACGAGAACTGTACTTTTGCAACAGACAAATGGCCGAGAACTGCCTCTGGATTGCCATCCACAGCCGGGACAACGGCCAGCATAGCATTTATTCGCAAACGCAAGATCTACATAGGCCACGTGGGTGATTCCGGCATAATACTGGGGTACCAAGTAGACAGCGATCCCGAATGGCGAGCTAAGGCTCTAACCAAAGACCACAAGCCGGAAAGCGGACCGGAGATGATGAGGATACGCGAGTCCGGTGGTAAGGTAGTCAGTAAATCTGGTGTTCCGAGAGTGGTATGGAACAGACCTCGTATAGGACACAAGGGGCCAGTTCGAAGATCGACTCATATAGACGAAATCCCATTCCTGGCTGTTGCTAGGTCGTTAGGTATGTATCTTCATAGTTATCCACCTTTGTGAAACCAATAAAATTCTTAATTTTCCATGCGCAATCTGAATGGATCCGTAATGGATTTTTCAGGCGATCTTTGGAGTTACAATTCCGAATTGGATACATTCGTCGTGTCTCCTGAGCCAGACGTGAAAGTCGTTGCGATTGATGTTGAGTCACATCGTTGCCTTATTTTCGGGACAGACGGTTTGTGGAACATGTTGACACCGCAAGCTGCAGTGGCCATTGTTCAAGCAGCGGACAGGCATAACGAGAAACATCTGATTGCTTCTCAGCAAACGTGTAACGAAGTGTGTTTCAATTACATGTTTACGCCAATGATTTAAGTATCCGATATGTTTGAGTTAACGATGACATTGTGATTGTTTGAACAGCAAGCTGATAATGTTCAATTGTGGATCAATCCGTCGAAGAGTCTAGTAGATAGAGCGTTAGAGACGTGGTTAGAGAAAGGATTACGCGCTGATAATACGAGCGTTGTAACGTTAATGTTGGATCCGCCAGGTCCATCTCGTAGCGAGGTACCTATTCCTTAATTAAAGAAGCTCAAGATTAAGTTAGACAACTTACATCATCGCTAAAATCTTAATTTTCTTAGGTTCTACTGAGTCAGAAGGAATGTGCCTTAACGCATCACAGCATCCACACGCCCGCAGCTGCACTCGATACCGCGAGCATAGAGAAACCTGCCTGCGACCCGGTCGTTCCCAGCATACCAAGACCCCCAGCGAATCTGAACATCGACTTCAGAAAGCCAGACCTTTCGAGAGGAATCGAGGAGAAGGAAGATACGAGATTAGAGAAAGTATCGCTCACGGAGAATCTCGATATAAGTCACCAGTCGAAGGACGAGGCAAGCGGCGACGAGTCCTTCGAGGAAGACGGTTTCAAAGTCACGGAAACGATATCCCACGAAATAGTCGAGAAAACTGTAGAGCTAGATAATTTAAAATTAGAAACAGTCCCGTTGGAGAAAGTCGAGAGTCTCGATAAAGAGGAGAAGACGGAAGCAGCTAGTACACCGATCGATCAGGATGGTCTAACGTCGCAGCAATCGGAGGGTGGGAGCAACGACCACGATGTTTCGAATGTGATACACCAAAGTGCATTTTCTGGTGAATGTGATAACGTACATTCTCACGTTGGTACTAATTTCGAGAGCAG
Source organism: Hylaeus volcanicus (assembly GCF_026283585.1). Taxonomy (NCBI): domain Eukaryota; kingdom Metazoa; phylum Arthropoda; class Insecta; order Hymenoptera; family Colletidae; genus Hylaeus; species Hylaeus volcanicus. The sequence continues at coordinate 3,459,057 of NC_071984.1, read as the reverse complement.
CGAGGTGGCCACCGGGAACACGTGCAGCGAAAACGAGGCGAAGGGGAAGCTTTTAAACGGATCGCATCACAAACAGCACATACTGTTCTCTGCCTCGAGGACGGAAGCCAGAAACGCGAGGAGTAGGAGGCATAGCTTGAATTCCCATTCGCGTAACGCCGTCGCGGAGCCAGGATCGCTGGAAACGAAGACGTACGTTAACTCGAGGTTTAAATCTCGAGGAACGAAGATGTCCGTAACGGGAAAGACCATGGAAGAGGATGTGAGGAACTCTGCGAGTAAAACGACCGACATCAGTACCAAGCGAAGACACAGTGCAATATCGCAAGGCGTGATTGGTACAGAGGAGCCACGAGTATTACAAGAACCCTGCGCGAAGAGGAGAACGAGGTCCGAAGATAGACCTAATCCCGTCGACGAGAACGATCCGGCGAATCAGTCCACGAAGGATGCCAGCGGCAGTTGGCCTAACGCGGAGACCAACATCGCTCGATCCGCGGGAAGCACCACCACTGTACCCATCCAGGAAAGGCTCTCTTCGTTGAACACTTACCAAAGAAGTTTGGGGAAAAAAGCCACGCCTGTGAAAGCTATACGGAGGCCCTCCATCAAGGGTCTATTGAAGCAACTGTGGGTCGCTAGTCTCGGCGCGAGAGAGTGGGATCAGGGGAGAAGCAACAGGTCGACCGGTTGCAGCGAGCGGAGGATAAATCGGACCGTGTCCATCATAGGCTCCTCGGATAGCACCACTGTTCCCCAACGATGGCTCAGGTTCGTTTACTAGCTCTCCTGTTTAAGAAAATATTGTGTTGTGAGGGCAGACACTCGATACTTTTTTAATTACGAATGTTCATGCAAATTGATAGTTTCACGGATGGAGAACAGAAAGAATAAGAAACTGAAATGGAAACATGGTTTATCTTCTAACGTTGATATTTTATATATTTTTGCATTTGTACGCATTCTCAGATTTTCCTACACTTGTACACTTTCTATACTAGTAAAGTTTCATTGTTGCAATAAAGACTTTGCGAAACTTGCTTGCGAGCAAGATTGCAGCTCAATGGTAGCGTACTGAAGACAGTATAGTGTTATAGGGTTCCCCATGGATGGATATTACCTTTTTCCAATTGAGCTTATCTAATTATATTTTTAATTTACACAAAAACGCACATTGAATTTTCAATAAATTTTCAGTGTAATGCTTACTAAAACTTTCTTATGTAAAGAATTCTTACTAGTTGGTTGGTTCTTGTTTTAATGATTTCTTAAATCCATGTTACGCATCACCAGAAACACCTTGCGAATACATAAGGAGAAATATCCTTGTAGAGCTTTGAATGTTAATATTAACAAGTACGCCTTTCCTACGAATAGAAATTTTCCATTCGATGCAAGAAATATTAAAACAATTATTCGCTGGGATAATAAGTAACACTGTCAAGCATATGAATTCCTCATAGTTACAATCTTACTTGCAACCAATTTTTCCAAAACTGTATTCTAACAATGAAACTTTGATCATACGTATCCAAAGAAAAAGTATCGAATATAGTAGCACATTTTCTTAAACAGAAACGAAATCTGTAAAGGTCTTGCATTCTACCCTCACCCGAGGAAGGGTGAACAACTATCTTTTAATCTTCATATAAAATTGTTGTATATTCTTTTAGGTCGGACACGATTGCAGCGACTCCCGTAAAAACTCTGCGTTCGCGTAACGTGGACATAACTGGCCACACGATATCCGCACAATTAGTACACCAGTACGGACTAGTGAAGCAGAATCGGCTCTCTTTGCCAAACAAATTGAAGCAGCCGAATAACAACGGGTTTCTACAGTCGAGTAGAATAAGATCGTCCTCCCTAACGTCCAGTATCAAGCAAACTGGCAACAATACTGGGAACGGAGCTTGTTCCACGATCAGCCCAACGAACGCGGGGTGTAACCCTAGTTCTGGGATGGCTAAGAGAGTCAAGTCGCCTTACAATCCGAGCGCTAGGTCGTTGAGCACGCGATCGCGCATCAAACGACTCGGCAAATGAGGTAGGATGACGCGATTTAATTGTACGTTACTTGTTCACAGGGTATCGTCTTGTACCCTCGACGTGTTTATCCTTTGCGTATTACTTTCCATTTCTATGAAAGGTATCCTGTTCAAGATCGTCTCGTCTGTACTGTTGCATTTTATCTTGAAACATATAAGTGCAAACGTGCCGTAGACAAGGATTTTATTCGCACCTCTCTCGCGACTTTCCAGACACAGCGAAAATTGAATTTGCATTTGATGGACCAACCGTTTCATAGAAAGCGTACATTTTTCTTTTTCTTTTATCGTTTGTAACGTAGCGTCCGCCTGCCCTTAAATTGTTCTCATTTAATAGTAAGTACACCATGTAAACGTTAAGCGTGGCAGCAGTTTGTCATCGATACAGGCAATTTACGACTTCCATGGCACGTCACGGGTGAAGAATGGATATTTTACATATTTGCATACTTTTACATTTAAATAACGGCTAGCAATAATATAGACATAGACGATTTCCAATAACGTCAAGCGTGGCCTGATATGGATCTCATACAATGCTGCAATGTTTAACTGTTGTCCAACGAGCCTTTCTCACTCCTCAGCACGATTAGATTCTCGGTTTCGAGTGAAACGGTGTTGCTGTTGTTGTTTTTTTTTTCCTACTAGCAAGATGTATCATAAAAATTCTGATTATATCCTTGTCCACCTTCACTTTCGTAGAGTCAACGGAATAATTGTTAGAGAAAGACTCCTTCCATTATTTTATTGCTTTCTAATATCCTCGTATCATGTTTACAGATTATAGACAAGGGAATTTAAGAAAGTACACGAATATATATGTATAAAAATGTGTGATAATCGAAGAAGTAGAGAATGTCCTGTGTCGAAGGTGTGTATATGTGAATTTGTAGAAATTACCTTTTTCTCAACGATTCCTTTGAATGTTAGCCTTCTACGAGAAAACGTCTTTAAGGGAATTAACGAGTCGTTAAGTAAACAAAGGATATAAATTGCTTATATTGTAAGGCTTAAAATTAAGATATCTAGTAGTAGGTACGTAATCCGTTTTGGAAGTTGGCACGAGTCAGCTATCGAAGATTCGTTTGTAATCGTTATTACATTTAAGAGATCAGCACAAAATCCCAAGGGAATCTTACGGTGGTAAACACTGGTCATAATTCCGCTACCATTGCATGTGTTTAATTAATTACTCGTTCAACGATGCCAGGGGAATCTTCAGTGGCGACTGGTACGAACCAACAAAACCTTTATTATACAAAGTTCAGATTTATGCTTAAAGCAATCTAAAACAAATTCGTTTGTAGAAATGTTAGAGTCGGTTGGTTCTTGTTTTAATGATTTTTTAAATCTGTGTTACGCATCCCCAGAAATACCTTGCGAATACATAAGGAGAAATATCCTTCGCAGAGCTTTTAATGTTAATATTAACAAGTGCACCAAACCTTCAAAAAATATAAATGGAAAATACATGGATCAATCATTTTCCATCGATTACTTTTTTTCTTATAAAATTTCCATTTCCATATGTATTTGCAAGGTATCTAGAGGATGCGTAACACAGGTCTAAAAGATCATTAAAATAAAGACCACCCTAATGTACAGTGATCGTGGAAACTGTAGGAACTATCGATTCACTTCTTTTTTTTTTCTTTTTTTTTAGGAGATCAATTTTTTTCCACTTGTGGTATTACTTCAAGATAATTTAAAGTTTGCAGATAGTTGGCACTGTGCATAAAATGTACTTCAGGACGATTTAGATTGAACGTTCGTTTAACCGTGTTTTATTAATAATGGGAATGATCGAAGGACGTAGTGAATTCACTTTTACATGAAAACTTTGCGTTTTGTAATGTAAATGCTTAGGGTACGTCACTAGCTACATATTGTGCAACAGAGGTGTTGCATTTTTTATTTTGAATTTGAATGATACGTTAATGATTAATATAATTTTTTGGACTGCTGCTGAAAGACGTCTTGTATATATAATATATATGTGTAACGTAAAGGGATTTGCTATGTCCAGGGAACGTTTGATCATCTAAGCAACAAAAAAAAAAAAAAATAAGGAAATATATATTAGGATACGTTTATATGAATTTACTAATATTTTTATATTTTTACGTTTCATCATAGCCAGTGCGGAGTTATATCAAAGAGTAGGGAAAAGTATATGATATAAATAATGACACGTGCCTACAATAGTTACCATTTAGATGTATATATATGTATATATATGAAGTGTATTCGTACCATGGACCAAGAAGAAACTATGTTTCTCTAAATCGACAAAAGTAGTATATTTAAGTAACTCCAATTGGTGTCACACGTTCCACGAAACGAAAATCATGTTCGAATTATGTAAACCATCTCTTCTTGGTGCATGCAATAAAAGTGGCACTGTATATACATATAAATATATAAGTATATATGTAGATATACATATACACAAGCGTGTATGTGTGTGTGTGTATACATATATATATATATATACGTGCATATGTAATACACATATTATTTATAAATTGTCTACGTACGTGTAAAAAATAATGTGTAGATGGTCACGCTCATAGGAGATGAAATAAAACAAAAAATCTTTGCTAGCGTTTATTTATATACACGAGAAATGTTATTACATTTAGGAGAATTAAAGCGACAGAATGGTTCCGTTTTGGTGGTTGGACGTGAAGCAAAGTATTTATCACGGATACAGGAATGTACAGTGAGAGCGACAAATTTATAGCGATTTATCTCAGGTTAAGAATAGGTCGAAGAAGGCGAACTCGAACAAATGTGTGATCGCGTTTAAAAACTGTATATTTTAATTAAATAAACTGAAATATCCGAATGCCTTTTTTGGGAGCACGTGCTTATGGTTGGGACCTTAGTTATACGCTTGACCATTTGCAAAAATTCATCGGGATCTGAAAATCTTGGATTTCGAAAAGTAATAGAAACATCGTACGCGACTTATTGATGATCGATCATGAGTCGAAGCAGGATGTTATTTTAGACGAGGCAATTCTTGATTAGTATATTGTATGCTTATAAGTTCGATATGATATTTTAATATTTATAAGCATCATTCAGGAATATAGGGACCGGGCATTGGCGTCAAAGGATGTGGTGCGGTATGAAGCAAGCGGGGGACGTCGGCCATCTTGCGTTGCTCTTTTACAGCTGGAAGTAAAATTCTCGCGCTCTGATTGGTCAGGGAGTTCGGCCGCCACGCGCTCTGATTGGTCAGGGAGCTCGGCCGCCACGCGCTCTGATTGGTCAGGGAGCTCGGCCGCCACGCGCTCTGATTGGTCGGGGTGCGCAGTCGCCACACGCTCTGATTGGTAACTGAGTAAAAAGTTGTGACCATCACCTGGTAAACATATTCAGTACATATACTGCCTGGTATCATAAAATGGGCAAAGAAAATGACTCCGACAATCCAAAGAAGAGAAGAAAATCAGTCAGTGGTAATTCTGGGATATCTGTTAAGGATGGAGACATGTATAAAGTACGTATCTAGTCTCTATAACAATTGTTCTCGATACTAAATACAAACATGTTTCACGTATAGGTTATAATCAGCTTCGAGGAGAAAGAAGCTACCGAGAGGTTACCAGAAAATGATTCCGAAAGCTTTCTATCCACCTGCGACAGTATACGCAAGGCTATGAATAAAATAGCGAAACTGAAAGGCAATGGAGATGCAAGCGTTCGTATTTCATTTAACAAAATTCGTTTAATTCGTACGTTCTTTCGAGGTTAGAATAACACTACTGAATTCTTCCTTCTTCAGGCTAAAGACGAAATACGCGAGCTACAAATTCAGACATCGTTGGCGTTTATCGAACTTAAGAAATTGAATAGAATGGAAAAGTTTCGGACGAAGTTCGCGAGGGATTCTCTTATATCATCAAAAAGCACCGTCGATAGCAGACATCTACATTTACAGAATTTATTATACGAAGTGATGCACTTGAAAAAGGAAGTTATCAAATGTCTTCAATTTAAGTACGTGTGGTTCGTTCTAAACATTCCATTAAACTTATTTTATGTATAATAAAAACAAATATAACCATTTGCAGATCCAAAGACGAATTGATACAACTTGTGTCCGAAGAAGAATTTTATAAGCACGCACCCGAAAGTATTTCTAGACCGGTATGAAGAACCACTTCGAATAATACGTAGAGCTTGTATTCGATGCATTATAGATTAACATTTTCAGGAAATAACGAAACATAACCCTCATCAACTGAGACTAGCTCAATTAGAATGGGAACTAACGCAAAGAAAACAACTGGCTGTCTTGTGCGACGAATTGACAGGAAGTAAAAAGGCGGTAGCGTCGAGCATAGAGTTGAAGCAATCACGATTGGACAACCTTGCACCGCAACTGTACTCTATATTAGAAGTAACTTTTATACTTTTACAGCATAGTATTATTTTAACCGATTAAAATGGAAATAATTATTCAACTTCCAGACAAGTAAACAGCTACAAGAAAGTCTTGGTTTGCCGTTAGAAAAGATTAGGCAGGAGCACCACAAAGCGACGTTGCTAGCATCGCCGTTGTATGTTCTTTACGCGAAAGCATGCGCGTACAGAGATGCTTATGGTACGCTATACTTTGTTAGAACCCTACTCGATACATATTCATAAATACTCTTTGCCTCAGACAACACTATAACGGTAAAAGTGGAAGGCGACGAGGAAGAAGCGAAACGCGCGAACAACCAAGACGGATTGCAAGAATCCGATTCGGACCCTGAAAATTTATCCGAGAACGTCATAGAAGAAGCTCCTGTTCACAAAAAGAGGCATCATAGATTATCCAGGGAAGCTAGACAAGAAGAAAAGAAGTCGAAGCTGCTACAGAAGCATCCCTTGAACGTAAAAATAGTTATCAAAATAAAAAGTTAGTATCGAGCAAGGTAGTTAGTATATATAGTAGTTAGTACGCAATGAATTACTTGGAACATTTTTTTTTTTTCAGATGAAACAAAGTTGACGTTGCAGTTTTATTATATAATGTTTCTGAAGGTGGTCACGGTGGAATCGAGGTTGAAAACTGAAGGTGTCGGAGGCAGCAGCACTGGGTACAGAACGTTTCGTGGTAACTATACAAACGTTAGTACTCTTGTGTAATCGTTAAATCTCTTGCAGAGATATGCTTGTATCAGAATCGATTCTACGGGAACTGTATCCAAGAGATCTGGGAATGGAGAGTCCGAACCCTGCCAATCACTATCAATTAAGTCGGCACAATCTGGGCCAATTCTCATCGCTTGGATTAGGAATCCCGTACAAATGGGCGCAAAGAATGGCTGGCATTCACTTCATCTCGCCTGATATTCGGGAACAAAAGGTAGGCAAACTTCGATACAAAAGCGTTAGTGCAAAAGCGACAAGTATTTTTGTATGAGTATTTACTCACGTGCTTAATCGAATTAAATAAATATTTCATAGATCACGAGTAGCGAAACAACGCAAGACAGCGTCGAGAGTGTGCTAAGAGAGATCAAGAGACGCGTGAAAGCAAGATTGAAACTATGCACGGAGATCCAGCAGTTGGAGTCTGGGAACTTGCCGATTTTCACCAGCACGAACGATCCCCTACCGCAGAAGCTCAATACAGTTTTACTAAAGTTCACGACGATATCGTGGACCAATTATTCCACGTCCGCCAATCCTACTTTTCAACAGCAAGGGATAGTGTCCCCGTTGGACATATTTTACGAAGCTACGCTTAGACGAGAAAGCTGTAAGACATTTCGAAATCTTATAATCTTATAAGAATCTTATAAGAATTCGCTATGTACTAGTTCACTATGTATCCGTTACAGATGAGTTGATCGCAAGGATAGCTATCAAGCCGGATTATCCAAAAATAACGCCAGTGTTCAACGTGAGCGCCATGGCGCCTGCGTCTGCAGATATCCTGAGGGATATCGAGAGGGAGGTGAACGTCATGTGGATAAAACCTCCGACGTTGTCCGCGCAACTCCAACGATTAAGAGCTTGCTTCGACGTTTATTTGGAAACGGAAGGTCTGGTACAGAAGGAAAAGATTTTCTTTTATCCTGTCAAGGGTCGTACTCGCGCCAGACCTTACAAGTATTTGGAATTAGGTGGTGGAATCTTTATTCATCGATAATAATGTTAAATAATATACGAATCCATTCGCGTGAAATACTTTATTAATATTTTCTATATGACTTATAACTAGACTGCGGATTTTATCCATTTACGTACACTGATATTGAAAACGTACAAAAATATACATAGTGTACGTAGAATGCATTTTATTAATTAATGTAACGATATTAATAATTGCCTCGCAAACGCACGAAATCCGCAGTCTACTTATAACCTACTTAAATTAAAGCTGTAACGACTGAACACGTCGCTGGTACTCCAGACAGCATCACGAGATACCCTCGTAACTTGTATCTTAATCTTTTGTTCTCTAAGCACAGTTTCTTATGCGTCCTTTTTAATAAAATGTTGTTCGCTGTGATATGATTATACTGTTTCCAGAATGTATCGATCGTACTGCACGAGCTAGGTATCTGAAATAGTTTGTTTAGTTTAAAATATCGGTGAACATTTCTTTATCTCGTAATACCTTACAGTAGAGTACAAGGATTCGTGTACTGTATCTTGCACAAAATATTTCTTGAGGTTGAAAAGAAATGGTTCCAAAGCAGAACATATCGCGATTAATTCGAGGATCGTAGTGCCCGTTTTCATACTCCTTCGCAAGTTCTACGAATAAAGAGAACATTATACAGAGAAAACTGTAGTATATAAAAATATTCATTTTCTTTTTTACCAGTAAAACATCATTGCTGGTTACGGTCAATTTTTTTAACTGCAAAAGATCCACCGTTTGTACCGCAGTAAATTGTTGCTTAACATTTCTTATCTTCTTCTTTAAATCTATGTCTTTCGTTTGCAACTTTGATATCTCACTTTCCCTCTTCGATGACAATGCTTGCGTATCATGCTTCAAGCTTTCGACAACATTTTGCAGTTGCAAATGTACTTTGTGATACTGCGACACATACAGCTGATGAATATTATCTTGCCCTTTTAGATATTCGTATTGTTTTATTTTATGCCTAGTCATTCTTTCGTATTCAGTCAATACTTTGTTTAACTGTTCCCAAAGGTTTTCCATGTTTACCAGCGATCGATGCACGAGATTCGATGCCACGTTGCCCTCCTATAATTCAACAAATCTAGTTGTAAAATATTGCTCGACCTTCTATGCTAATGTTATTACTAGATTGTGGATTTTATGCATTTATGACGTACAATAATATAATAGAAATGATAATGTATGTTGGATGTACTCTACAATTATTATAATATTGTTATCTCATCTTGCATAAGTGCATCTATAGCATGTATTTGTTATACTAATTTAATATATTCAACATACATAATACTTCTTGAATATATTCTGCAATTACAATAATAATATTGTAACTTCATTTCGCATAAGTGCACAATTGCACGTATCTTTCGTTAATGTTTAGCACGTATTTGTTATATTAGTTCATATCATAAATGGATAAAATCCGCAGTCTAGTTATTACCAAAAATAAGACGTTGTGAATGTTGATGGCATTCTGTGTTTTCCTCGCAGATTCCTCGCCGCTTAAAATTCTCTCCCTTTTACTTATACTCGTTTGAATATCTTTGCTAATCTTTTTCATAGAATTTTGCAAAAGACGCAATTCGATCAAGCTATCAGACTTGACGCTATCCAGCTTGTACGTGTCGTACAAGTCTTTTAATTTCTGTTTGTATCTCGCTATGTAAAATTCATAAAAGGAATTAAGTCGCATCGGTAAACTCGCAAGCAGCAATAGAAACGAAACGATGGTGTACCGATTGTATCGTTAATTAAGATAATATGAATTTCTTGCAGCCTCCTGTGCTCCTCGTCTGCTATTTTTAGTTCGTCGTGCAATCTGCTAATTATTCCATCTTTTAATTTGACCATCCTACCGAAGGACTCGCAGAGATGGTTCACGTTATCATAGATCTCTCTAAACTTTATCTGTCTCAAGACGAATCTCCATTTCTCGTTAATTTTGGCGATATTCAATCTCGAATATGCTTCCTCGCGTTTCAATTTATTCTGTAATAACTCAGCGTTAAAAATAATCCAACGAAAAAGCGATTAATTCTTGGCAATTAATACTAATCGATATTCAATACTTTAGTGAAAATAGCGATCAATTGCTGTTTACGTCTCCTAGCTTCTAGTTCAACTTCAGCACGACACTGCATGTAACGTGCACGTTCTTCTTCATTCATTCGAGCCAGCTTGCTGGATTTACTTTTCCCTTTTCTCATCATTTTTATACAATTTTCTTACGCACAGATACAGATTTCTCAGAAACACTTTATTACAAATGACTATGACTAATCCTTTTATTACACAGTACTCGAGTGATGCATGATGTGGCTTTCGTCTCATCCGTACCTGTTATGTTTGATCAATAATGATGTTTCCAATAGGACCAAATAAAATCCACTCAGACGCGTCGTAACAAAATATAAATTTATATTTCAAACGTTTAAAATACTACGTACAAAATCACGATACTTGCAATAAATACTTGTATAAAATTATTTTATAAATACAATACAATAGGTCACTGTAGCTCCTCAATCATTCGTAAGCATCACTCTTCGTCTAACTCTGTGATAGGTAGACCAGCACATACGCTGTGCCTGATACCAAAAGAGTACATCGGTGCATCCCTTCCAATATATTGTGGATAGTATTTCGGTCCTGGACTGAAATCTATCTCCGCCAGGCTGCTTCTCCATTTCAGACTGAATGCTGGAGAACTACGCTTGACAATATCAGTCCTAATGTTTGCGTAAGCAGCTGGACCAGGGCCAATGTGTTTCTGTCCAAGTTCGTGGTAACCACCTCTGTAACGACAGAATGTAATTGTTGAATCTTGATTGACAGAAAAGATACAATTCCAAATCTGCATACGTACATAGTAAATGCACCTAAAGCCTTCTTATCAGGGATTTTGGGACCTATACACGTTGGCAGATAATAGGAATTTGGACCAGGACTGTCATCGCCAATTTTTGTTTTACTTCTAGATTTAATGCTGTAAGCCGGAGCTCTGATGGAATGATTCATCGGCGGGCACATTTCTGGATAGTGTGCTCCTGGCCCTGGGCCTGAATCGCTCACTGAAAAATATAGTTGATATTAAAATGACTGAATATTATTCGAGTAAACCATTTTTGTGTTACGTAAACAATATGCACACCTGTGAAAGGTTTCCTGGCAGCTATCGTAAACGCTGGTGGGTTGTCCAATCCATAGTTAGTTAGCTTCGAAACGTTGTATCGTGGTCCAGGACCAACACTTGGTACGTGAATTTCGGTACGTTGACGTATACTGTATGCTGGATTCCTTCGTCGAGATGGACAATGGTGTTCGTAGCCAACTAAAGGCCTTAATTTATATACTGGACCAGGACCTGGATTAAAATTAATAATACTGTTATGTGTAATTCAATGTGACAATAATTCATGATAACATTACTCACCCTCCTCATTCTTATAGCGTGAGATATTTTGAAAAATGGCACAAAAATGTGTAAAATGCAGGAATACGAATGGTTACCAGATTGAAACTATAGGAACAACATAGGTATATATTATTAAAAGACTCACCTTTTACCAGACAACTTGGCACTTTATTTTCTTTATCCTCCATTCTTGTAGATGTTTTAAAAATCGACACAAAAATGTGTAAAATGCCAAAATACAAATGGTTAACAGATTGAAACTTTAGAAACAATATTCAGAGTACTAAAAATGTTTTGTTTGTCAAGAAGCACACTGAATGCAGCAGCAGTTATGATACTAAAGAAATGTTTAGTGTAATAATAATGACATTGTAATAGTTTCTGCACAGTATATCGTTTATTAATGGAAAAGTAACGAATTATTGTATCTTACAAAAGCTTAAATTACTATCGTTTAAGTCAATATTGTCGTAGCGTGCCACGTCTAATCGCTGGTTGCCGATTGGGCGGCGTAATGGAAATATCCAAATAGTCGCCAATAATAAATCTGTAATTATACAAATAACCACGATTATTTTCTTTTCCACAGGAACACCTTAGGTCTAACAAAGGAATGCATACCTCGCTTGCGCAAGCGTTTTGTTATCATCCGCACCCTTCTGTCCCGAACAAGTAACACCGATTTCACGCATACGATACCCAGAGTTACGCAGTTCTGGAGTGACCAGGGAGAAGTCGAAATACGTTCCTTTATTCCGAGCATCTGGATTGACTTCCTTGACTAATCCTGTGATCTCTCTTAAAGTCGCATCCATCCTTTTAACGCAAAACAAACATTGTATGACAAGCAACATAGGATAGTGCAAACCCCAAAGTAATTATATTATATTATCGGTATCAGAATTAGCAGATTAGAATGATTACCATGTGTATATTTGCAATTCGTTCGAAGGAACGTTTCCTCTGCTGTATTCCATTATATTGTGATGCCTGCCAGTGTTGCAAAATACTCGTAATAAAAGTGGGCACGTCTGAAAATTCGATGTTATCAAAGTTAGTATAAAAGTACAAATATTTCGAAGATTGTAAAGATCATGCATACTTTTTCTCTGTCTATCGGTTTCTCTGGTAACTGCTTCTCGTCCACTACCATGGATTCTATTGCTGATGTCATTGCGACGACTGTTAGAAAAGTTTAAATATCCAGAAGTATAGGTGACAGCAATCAAACATGTATTATCAAAAGAAAACAATTCGTTAACCTGTTTTCAATGTTTATTAGTCCGCTACAACTGCGTCTGCCATAGACTAAGGAGAAGCATCGTAAATAAAGATTCTCTGATAGTTAATGCAATTTTCATAGCGCCACGTGTGATAAGATTCAAAACTAAATATCACGAAAAAAGAGGGAGGGTAATTTTAATTGTTATTCATATATTCGTACGAATATTACGAATTGTGTATTTCGAGATCGATGTAAATACTAGTTTTAAGGTAGCAACGAAATAATTTAAGAATGATGATAATGCAAAACGTAATAAAAATATTCTATGTAATAATATGTTGGATAGCTGTAATATATATTTAAAATTGGCGCGTATGAGGGCAGCCATATTGAAGAGAGTGCGCAGGCGCGAGTGGCAGCCATCTTGGTGTCACTGGTAGGGACGCGCTAGTTACTTTCAATGTTACCAGATTTGGAAAAAAGCTGAGCGCGCTGTGCTGTAGCTATAGGAAACAATGAATGATCGCAAAAACTGTTTTTTAGTCGTAATTTTAGTTATAATTTTGTTATAATTTAGATGGATTGCTCATTTTCAGCAATCCGCAACATCCCTAGAAACTTGTTCTAGTAACTTTGCATTCTAGTGAGCGAACAAGTTACTAGATAGATACCTGTCTATCGATATTTGTACTTCTGGTTATTAATAATGTAGGTTATGTTTACTCGCTATACTAAAATGACAGCAGCATGTAATTTACTAAACCTATTTCGATAAACCTCTTAAAATATGAGTACGCAAAAAGGCAACACGAACCGTTCGAGGCCACAGAAGTACAAAAATCGTACAGTTTTTAAAAATGACCTGCACGACAAGACGTACAACGAGAAAGTTGTTAACAAAGTCGAGTTCGAGAACGTATGCGAAAGGTGTAAGGAAATAATACAATGGAAAATCAAGTATAAGAAATATAAACCGTTGAAAGCACCGTCGAAGTGTATAAAATGCGAAGAGAAATCTGTTAAGTACGCGTACCATAATGTTTGCACACCTTGCGCCAAGCAATTCAACGTATGCCCAAAGTGTGATAAAGATGTTGTTATAGAAGAAGCATTAGATACGAAGGAGTCTGTCGACACAGAATCGCCGTCAAACATAGAAGAATTACCTAAACAAATAGAAGATTTATAGGCCATGGTACCAAAACTGCGATATAAATAATTGTATCATTTTGTAAGACGTGACTTATATAGTAATATATTCATCCGTTACAAGGAAATGATTGAACAGAAAATAAAAATGAGGATCAGCAGTGTATTCTGATAAAAGGGAGCGTGTCTAATAAGAAATTATTATTCAAATTAAAATCATTCATTGTTAAAACAGAAAATAACAATAAGTTTGATAGCTATGGTGATTCAGATGTATTTACATAAGAAATAAAGTATATTTCTACAGTTCATTACGTTTAATGTCTTCATTATGAAAAACCGAGCTTCAAAATGCAATTAAGATTAATACCGCTAAGCGAATGGAATATTTATAATGTTTACGATAATATTTAGAATATACTTTATTAACGTTGTGTATGTAGCAATCTTAGCTTTGTTTAATCTTATTTTATATCCGTAATTTAAATTAGATACTTTATTGGCGCCAAGAACGGCGCATGCGCGAGCGGCAACCATCTTGCGTCAACTAACCTACAATTTTCTCTTACTATCGTCGCAAAGGCTACCTCTGATTTTTGTTATTAGATGATGTAAACATAAGCCACTGTAAAAAGAAATTAATTAACAAAAGCGTACAAAATGGCTTTCCCTCGAACATTCAACTTGTTAATCTTGCGCGACTTAACCAGGTAACTTTGCGTAATTTATGCTTACGTTGTAACCATGAATTTATATTATCTTTAAGATTTAAAAAGCACTTTTTAGAAATTAGTAGTAACGATATTACTTTGTAGGCACAATCCAACAAATGTCGTCCAGTTTTATAGCGTTTTCCCACCTACATACGTCAAGCCAGTTTATAAGAAGGAGGAACAAGAAATATTGTACGAAACCAAAGAGAACGAGAAATTACGCCATGTCCCTATAAAACCTGCTACCACGCATCAAACTTCATCCGAATTTTACGATCCATCCGTTAGGTAGTCGATTAAATTTTCAATCGAATAAAAAAGTAGAACGAATTGTAAATAATATTAACGGGAACGTACGTTTATTAGGAAATTCTTCAATTACATTATGCGGAAAGGTAAGAAGGATATGGCCAGAAAGTTACTGGAGCAAACCTTTGAAAATATTAAAACTACACAATTAGAACGGTATAATAAGAGTTTGCCTGAGGGCAAAGCGAAAATCGAATTGAATCCCGTAGTACTCTTGCATCGTGCCATAGAGAATTGTACGCCAGTTTTGGAACTAGAGAAAGTTAGAAAAGGTGGAATTAATTATCAGGTACGAATGCATTTTTCTTTAGATTTATGGGAGAACTGATTAACTCGCAAATATTTTTAACGTTATCTATAGGTCCCTGTACCAATCCACAGCGTCAGAGCTAACTTTTTAGCTATGAACTGGTTAATCCAAACTGCAAAAGAAAAGGACCCGAATACTCGTTTCCACAAAGTATTGGCAAAAGAGATTATCGAAGCCTCTAACAATCAGGTACATAATATCGAAAATAATTTATGGCACTAAATGAAATACCTTGCAAATCGTAGGACATCGTACTCTTTATTTAATTACAATAATTCGAAGTTATTTCTATTTCAGGGTCGGACAGTAAAACGTAAACAAGAATTGCATAGACAGTGCGAAGCGAATCGTGCTTACGCTCACTTTAGGTGGACCAAGTAAAAGATAAAGATTGTTTATTAAAAAATCTCGTATTTAATACAAAATCATTTTCAATCTCTGTACTTGTCCGAGTACGTAATTCCCTAAATAAATAGCAGCTATAAAGAATTAATATAAATCGTCCCTTGAAATACCAAAAACAGTTTCGAAATCTACCATTTCGTGAATGTCTCCATGCAGGATGTACAGTTTAAATTTTTCTTTTTGCGATTTAATATTTAATATTCTATAAAATCTATGATTAATATTTAGAGGTGTCTCCGACAATGGTGTAATGTTTGCAAGATCGGTCTTTAAATCTACCCTTGTACCCCAGTAATTTAAGTACGATAATATCACAGTTTGATCGTCCTCTTTAAAGTATATAACACCGACGAGATTATTGCACAGCAAGGCAGAAATATATAGCGCTAGAGTAATCGAACAACCTGAAAGAAACAGTGCGTTACACATTTTTCTGATCGTGTTGTCATATACACTTGGGAGTATATTACTGTACCGAAACATCCAAGTTTCATATAAATAACTTACTGGTATCTATAACTGACAGACTATCAGCTATCGAAACAATATTTAGCAATTCTAAACCTGAAGATGTTGGTATCAACGCTCCAGTTATGATAATTTGATTACGCTTTAATACATTCAAAAAACTGGCACACCGTACATAGGGAAAAGAATAGATTATTTTGTAATCAGGATATTTCACAGATTTGTTTACTTGCGAGCGATTCTTTTCTCTTTTATATGTAATTTGACTGCAATGTCTGATTGTGGTGTCAACTTTAACAGACACCCGTTGCATCAATCGCCCGTAACACAAGCTGATCTTAAAAACGCTGAGGACTGTATCATTGTTAAACAATAAACAAACGTGTTGTAAATATGAAAAAATACCTAGGAACGTAAAGGTTGGTTTCCAACAGCGATACCATTAATCCCCTCCACTTTCCTCCGCGTGAATCTTAAGAAAGTTATGCGCAGGCGCGATAAACGAATAACGCGCATGCGCAGTGTTTGAAGCGTCATGGCTGCGCCAGTGAAGTATCTATTACATTCAGGAAACCGGCGTCTTTGGTCGCCCCCTGTAAAATAAAATTTATGAAAGTTCTTTTTTTCAATTTTCCCCCAAAAAAAAGTTTGATAAAGCGATAGATTTAGAAGTCAAGGAAATTAAAGGAACAATCAAAAGAGAATCAAAGGAACAATAATTCCGTATGTTTATGTAAAGTTATTTAATTTGTCGTTTTCTTCGTTTCGCATCTCTGCGATTAGTACTTCTTGAATTTTATTTCGTACAATAAGCTTTTTCAACGGGGGCAGATTTTTGAAAAATGGAACCAACGATTTAACAAATAACATGTCTTCGTCGTCCTGCGAATTTTCCTGCGACGTTGATGCCGTCGAATTATCCATCAGGAACCGCATTTTTCTGTTTTCTAGCTCGATAAATTGTTTCTCGAATTCCGAGAGAGGCGATCCTGTCATACTTTCGAATCCTTTTTCGGCGCACGAAGGAGTAATCGACGCGGGAGGCGTGTCTTCTTCTAGTACAGTATTCGAGTCTTGCGACGGTGTATCTTCCGAGATGTCTATTTGCTCCTCTTTTATTTGGTCTACGTGAAAACTCATTTCCGTCGGGAACGGCGTCGTCATGATCTTTAAATAAAATTTCATTTGTTCAAAGTGCGCCCACTTCACGTTGTACGTTTCAGCCGACAGACTACCAGGAGCGCCGGACCGAAGACTTCTTATTTTCTTACACTCCCGTTGGAACTGATCTCGAAGATTCTTCCACTTTTGTTTCACCTTGTACTCTAAAATAATCGAAGATTTTGTTCATTCTAGGTACTCGACAACAGGAAGGAATTTAACAAAAGAAAAAAAAAACAAGTACATTTAAAAAAGGAAAAAATTAAAAGTAATTATTCCAAATAACTTACTCTCTTTTTGTAATACCAGCGCAACGTTCTCCCATTCCTTCTCAACTAAAACACGATTTTTATAATCTTTCAAATATCTATTCCATAAAATGGGCCGTCTTTCCACTTCCGTTATCAATAACTCCACAAAATTCGACATTACTGTTATCCAATACTGTTAATCCAATACACACGACTTTCTCAAGCGACCACTGGACGAATTACGACCAATTACGTTGTTTATAATAGTTCCGGACACTTTCAAACAAACGAACGTAGCAAAACGCTGTTAAATTTGTACTAACGATACTGCAAAGTAACGTTTAGAATACTGTTATCGTAGTTTGTCTTGCCATCGCGCGTACGAGTGCCTGATCGAAAGATTCGAACGTGAAGTTACAATTTAATTACAGTCTCTTTTGCAATTTATATGAAATTGTTAACGAAATAATTTGAAAAATCGCTCCTTACTTCCAACGCTGCGTTCGTTGATCTGTTATTTCTTCTGGAGTAAGACAAGTGGTTCAACTTTAAATAGGAATTCTCGATATCACTATAACCGAACTTGTCGTTTTCCAAATCAGTTGTTATATTATGTAACAGACAGCATGTTTTGACGATGGATACAGCATTCTCAACTTTTGTTTCAATCGGTTTTAACAAAATGCGGAATTTCGTCGCGCTGATTCCGAACGCGCACTTAACTACCGTTCTTGTCCGCGATAAACGATAATTAAATTGTAACTTCTCGTTGCAATCTGCTGCTTGCCTAGCCGGAAATGGTTTCATTAAATACTGCTTAAGGGGAAACGCCTCGTCGCCAACAAACACGAAAGGTGCTTCTACACTCGAATCGGGCAATCGTCGACTGGAAGGCAACTTTAAATTACCATTTTCCAATTCGGAAAATATTTGCGAATTGCCAAACACACCCCCATCGCTGTCCTCTCTGTATGGACCAAGATCGACCATTATAAATTTGTAATTGGCATCTACTACCGCCATCAGAACGATAGAATAAAGACGTTTAACTCTTATGTGTTTCCCATCGATACAACCTAAGCAGTGGGGGAAATTCCATTTCTTGTAAAATTCATTCGCAATCGCTTCGAATTTCTCAACATTAGGTACACTCATGTGCTTAACGTGTAGTGCTTCCCAAATGGCCATACAAACTTCGACAACGATAGCTGAAACGGCACTTTTTGAAATTTTAAACGTTAATGCTATTTGTCTGAACGCTAATCCTGTTGCCAAGTACCTAAAATTTAAAAAATCTTCCATTAATTCAGAGAATAAGGCAACGGAGAAATAGAAAAATCTCGGAGTATGCTTTATGCAATCACTAGTGCTATTTAAAGAGAAATAAACCAAAAATCTTATTGCGCGTAATAAGATTCGGGACATACTAATTGCTGAATATGAAATATGAATTGTTTCGTATACAAACATCCGTTTGTATACATTTGTGCTTTTAATAGATACAATTATAACATTTTTCTAATTAAAAATTACGTTTCTTACCTTAACGTGACGATAAGTCTTTCCTCCACCGAAATTGGCTTTTTAAAATTTGTTGTCTTACGAGAACACTTTTCTCTAATCTTTTCTAGAATGTAATCGAAAGTGTTTCTTTTCATTCGTGTGAATTGGTAAAATAAATGATCGTTGTCTAGTAATTGAGAGTATAGCTGGTGAAATTCATCGAACTGTATTCTGTCTTTGTAAATTTCTTCCACCGGTCGACGCCTTTTCTTGCGTATTTTTGATAACACTTTATATTTATAGTAATTATTCTCCAGTAAGAAAAACAATTGTAACTTCGTCAAAGGCATCTTGCTTTATATTCAAACTCGAAAATAAATATGAAAAATGGAAGAACTTTGTTTCGGGAGATCAAAAATTGTTGAGTTTGTTTTACATAATCCTGTAGATTTCGACGAGTAGAATCTGAAAATGCTGGTCTTAATGCGAGGAATCCACTGGTACAGAAGTTACGCGTGGTTAGGAGCAGTTAAAAGTGGGCATATTGGCGCCATATTGGCTTGAATACATACCCTGTCGGTAAAACAGATTCTCGTAGGTGGTGGAGTACATTACGTACTACTTTTACTTTGGTATACACCTACTTTTGAAAACTTCGATATTTCGAATTAACAGAGTTGCTTTGGGGTATATTTTCGAGAAGTGTGCAGAGGGGGTCGGTGCCCCTCTATGTACAGTAAAAACGCTTACCTCGTGAACCAGTGGATTCCACGCCTCTGGCATTTTCGGATTCTACTCGCCGAGTTCTACAGGAGCATGTAAAACAAAATGTAACAATTTTTGTAGTAAGTAAAAACTATGATAAGATAATTGCAATCGACCAGCACCTGAAAACGTAGAACAAAAGAAAACGTTGAGAAAGAGTCTTGAGAAATTAGCGCGAATAAAACGTACACGATGCAGCGACTCAGCTACGAGCGACTTTGTCGCGCGACAGTCGATTAGGACCACGAACGTAGGAATATAGAAATCGGACCCAAAGAGTATTAGAATTTGGTAGACTTAAACGCGTAAATAATACGATGCATAGCTATACAACGCTGCGATATATTAGTTAGTATGGTAAATTCATCATCGGTATGAATAATTATTTAATTTAGCAATAAATACCGGCCCTTTGCTTAGTGGCGCCATCTAGCGGCGACAGTGGGAACTATTTTCACTACAAGCTTGGGCGTTTTACCACCGATGGCGCTACAGTCGCTTCTGAATTTCGGCGGGAAATTCAACTCCTGGCCTGGTATTCCGAGTACGTATCAACTTCCGGTTTAAATTTTACATTTTGGTATCAGGAGAACATGATATATACGAAGGCTGGCACGAGATATCTTTGGTATGTATTAAAATTCGGGCCAAAATTTCGATACGTACCATGAATTCCTCGTGCCACCTCTTCCGATATCATGTTCACCTGATACCAAAATGTAAAATTTAAACCGGAAGTTGATACGTACTCGGAATACCAGGCCAGGAGTTGAATTTCCCGCCGAAATTCAGAAGCGACTGTAGCGCCATCGGTGGCAAAACGCCCAAGCTTGTAGCGAAAATAGTTCCCACTGTCGCCGCTAGATGGCGCCACTAAGTACAGGGCTGGTATTTATTGCTAAATTAAATAACTATTCATACCGATGATGAATTTACCATACTGACTAATATATCGCAGCGTTAGAATTCGTAGCTATTCATCGTATTAGTTACGCATTTAAGGAGAAAACAATCATTTTTCCAAATATAGCGGTGGCGCTATCTAGTGGCAACAGGAGGAACTATTTTCGCAACAAACTTGAGCGTTTTGCTGTTAGATGGCGCCACAAGCAGATAAAGGTACAGGTTAAACAAGAAGTTTTTTCTTTCAGTTTTCAATTTTTATTTTTATGTATAATTCTACAAAGATCATATATTTTTGTATCTTTGTGAAACATGGTCTCCTCTATTCAAAACAACAATATATTTGTACATAAATATTATACTTAGATATTATTTAATGCTTTCTACATTACAATACTTAAATGCAACCAGAGTTCCTTGAAAATTATAAAATGAAACCGATACATACATTTCTCAACGTTTTATTACTGAAACCTTCTCATTGCACATATACATTATTCTTACAAATTACTCTGCTGCATCTACACGAACGTTTACATACATTAATAATATCGTATAGAAATATTACAAACAGGTACAAAAACTACACTACGTACTTATCATACTTGTATGTTTTACTTAATAATTATGGATTATAAATTGCCATCATTCGCAGGAGATTATTCCTGTTGAAATCCTGGACGTTAACCCTTTATTTATAAACAATCTCTCTCTCACAGAAAGGAAACTGCGAAACAGGATCTTTCAGTTTTCTGTCCGTAACAGTTTTCTTTCAGTAATACCTACTATACGTATAAAAATGATAAAAATAAAGCTTCCCTTCAAAAGCAATCGTCAAACATTCAAACGGTTTACAATTTCATCTCTCTACATCTATACAAAAATGAAAAAATAAAGGGTTAATGTATCTTGAAATGGAATGCACATCTCGCAAGACTGATTGTTCATTCGATCAAACAATATTCATCACAGTGGACACTATTCGCAGTTATGTACAGTGTTCATCTCGATTCCTCATTTATAAATTAACTACCTTACGTTGCTTGAAAAAACCATATCCATTAAGAGACACATCTTTCTTTTCTCTGACGATAAGGCAAACAGTTGCAAATAGTTTGATACGGTATTCGAATCTACCAAACAGTTGTGCTCCCTCGGTTGGATTTTCCTTAACATTGATTAACAATTTAATATCAGGATGCAAATTTAACTAATCCTGAATAGCTTTTACCAGTTGGAGGATCACAATGCTACTTTACGTAATGAGTAAAATGAATACAAGAGCTCAATGCTCTAACCAGTCCCAGTCGATTATGTACAATTAACATTAATCATAGGGGAGATCTTTGAAACGGTGGCAAAGACTTATACCAAGTCTCAGCTACAGGTTGGCAGTGATATTTCAAGGTGGTTTGCTCTTTCGAGCCATACGCAAAGTGGTAGGGGCAAGAATTTTGAAAGAAATGTCATTGTCGCAGAGTTCTCTCAAGCACAGTTCATAGTACAAGTATCGATACACTTTTCATTCGCATCCCTATGACTGTAGAGAAACTGTCCGACCGTAGAATAAATTAAGAATGTACAATCTGAGATTGAATTAATTAATACTTTGTGTATGCTTCTCTCTCTCGAACAATTCCTTCATCTCGATGAAGTTTTTCTTCGTTATTGCTTGGAATTTTCAAAGAGTACGAACGCAAGAACGATGAAAATTTAATGGAAATACTCTAATCATAATCTCAAGTTTCTCGAATGAGGATTTTGTCGTTACAAAATTGTTTGTTTACGCAGTACCCCTTTCTTAAAATGCGTTTAAAAAATACGTTTATATAGTTATTATTATTATGGCATTGTTCAAGGTGTACACAAGCCAAGACACCGGAAGTATTTTAGAAGATACCAGTTACACTGTGTATCGTACCATGAGAAATACTCGACAGAAGAACCTTAATATTTCTTTAGAGGTGTTGTCTACCTTTTCATAGAGATCAGATTGCTAAAGTACATTGAATCCCTAAAGCAACAAAGTGCTTCTGCAGAAATATCAGAGTTGCTTTGCGTTATCCTAAATGCTAGTTCAATTTTCTTTTTTCTTCGCTTTGAGTTTAAAGATCTATTCGAAAGCCATCGGGGCATTTATTTGGAAACGAAAGAGCAGATATTTACAAGATCTATACAAGAAGAAGGTGGAGAAGTGTATTTTGTTAAAAGTCTTACAAAATAATCGAAGAAACTTACAATTATACTTAAGACGGGTTCTAAAATCAGATTGGTCCCACGTCTTGATTTCTTTCTTTTTCTATATTTTTTTTTTCCTTTTTTGTTCATTTTATCTTTTTATAAAAAGAACGGCTTTGTACACCTTAAAGCAACATACTACACACGTTTGAAAAATTATTTTGTAAAAAAGACGATGCTTAATCGTGATTTATTTACAAATTTCGAATTCGTTAGGTCGACGCAGAAATAATTTCGTTTCGTCTGCTGTCCAATTTGCACAGTCTGCTGTGCAATTAATTTCTATATAAAGCTAATCGCAATACATACAGATTTTTATAACGAACGTTTTCGTTGATGCTTCATGCCAAACTGAGTCGATATAATAAAAATTAACAGCCGAAAAACCAAGTTATCTATGCGCCAACCTAACGTCTCTAAACGTACGTTTACTTTTTAGAATATGTGTTCCTGTGTTCTGTTTCTGCGATACGGAAAATAACAAAAACGGAAAGACACAATCGAGACAAAAGTAACAGAGTCGTGAGAGGCTGCGATACAGAATAGTTTGAAATACTGCGAAGCGATCTTAGTGATTTTTAAAGACATTGGTCACGATAATAAACTGAAATCTCTGTAGCTTATTTACAATTGTACAAATTTTAAAAAAAATCGCTGTGTCTGTTAGTCGTAAACTAAAAACTTCACTTGTGTATGATTTTAGGCACACGTAACACTTTATCCATCGGAGAAGCTCTCTGACTTTTAAAATTTGTAGTCTTTATACTTCCAATGTATAGAAACTAAAGCTTAGAAATTGTATTGTTTGTCAAAAATTAAAAATTATTAAGTTTTCATTCACAAGAACCAAATACTTTGACTTTGCGCTGATAGAGATCGAAGGAAATCTTCAAAGGTTTCCTACGCAAGAATCAAGGTTCTTGGAG
>NC_071984.1:3431800-3435098 GCF_026283585.1 Hylaeus volcanicus | reverse complement strand
AGCTTTCTCCGGACCAAAAGTACCTTGAAGCTATCCTGCATCGATACAAAAGATCACCTAAGCTTCTCCTGATCCGGTAGCTAAGGTGTTAAAAAAACGCAAGTTACTTTCAGAACGCTGTAATCTTAAGTCGAAGAGAAGGCAGACGGAACGTTAAGTAAATTTCTCGCCTCTCTATCAGGCCGAATAATTAAAAAGTATATACGTATACGCATACATACAATCTGTGCTTAATTAGAAAAAGAATGGAATTAGACGATCAACTAACTTTACTGGCCTAAAAGAATCGAATTCGAAGAAGCTTCCAACGTCACATTTAAATAAAAGATTAAGCAACGAACGAGACGAGGTATATATAAAAAAAAAAAAAAAAGAAAAGAAAAATAAAATAAAAAGTGTATAAAGAAACGAGATTGATGAGATTGATTGGGAATTTGAAGAACATATATAAATCAGGTATACGATATTCCCAACCGCGCCTACGCTTTTAGTATGCTACAAAATTTTACAAATTCAGATTCCGCCTTATAGCTGTCGCGTCTTTGTACTTTCTACCTGTCTATAATACGCGAATCTAAGTAACTCCATTCGTTTGTCTGTTCAGGTATACAAACGCGTAAACATTTACAATTAATCACTTAGTCCAGCAATGTATAAAAAAGTATAATACATCAGTCTGGCCAATCGTTGACCAAAATACTTATCGTTCTACGTTACCTAACGCTTTATACTTATTCATTTCCCTTATCTCTATATATGTTTGTCACCGATCCGTCGAATCAACTGTATAAAAAAAAAAAAAAAGAAAGAACTCGCACGAAGGAGAACTGGACACGTCTCTATCCATTTCTCAATTAAAAAAGTTCCGTGGTGCACATACGCTTTTACGAATTCTAAGTAAATGTCATTGGCGCTGTCGATGAGGATTGCTTGATACAGGAATGCTTTCTTCGATGAAGGGAGGTTACGAGTCCAAATTGGAAGATGAAAATGGGAATAGGGAATTTTAGGGGTTACGCAGAAACCAAGGTTCCCCTGTTGCTAGAGATCAAAGGAAAATTTTAAAGCTTTCCTCCGCAGGAACTAAGGTCCATTTTGTTGAAGGAGATCGAAGGAGGAGAACTTCAGAGCTTTCCTCCGCAAGAACCAAAGTTCCCCTCTTCATTGACAGAGATCGAAGGAAAATTTTAAAGCTTTCCTCCGCAGGAACTAAGGTCCATTTTGTTGAAGGAGATCGAAGGAGGAGAACTTCAGAGCTTTCCTCCGCAAGAACCAAGGTTCCCCTCTTCATTGACAGAGATCGAAGGAGATCTTCAGAGCTTTCCTCTGCAAGAACCAAGGTTCTTCCTGTTTTGTCGAAAGAGATTCAAAGAAAATTTCAGTTATTCTTTGATCTCCTTCAACGAGAAGGACCTTGGTTCCTCAAAGTCCAAGGGTGACGGAGTTAAAAGGACTGACCACGATTACAAAATAAAATGAAGAGTTTCGAGGCTATGCAAGGCCCAAGGTTTTTGCGCCTTAAGAAGTACCAATGGTCAAGATGCTAGTATCAAAAAAGTAATGCCTACATTGCTTGCGATCAAACAAGGAATCGAAATAAAATGATTGAGATTCTGTTTCTTTCAACTGTGTATTCGAAGGACTCCTGTATCACTAACATAGCGAGTCGTCCAGAAGCCAAGATTCTTAGTGCGAAAGTCATAATGTCAGATGGAATGTTGGTAGAAAAATAGAAAAACTGTGCAAGATTGTTATAAAACGAATTTTATAGATCAAAGGGCTTCTCGACGTTCGCTTCCAGCGTCGTTCTCTTAGATACAGGAGTACTTCTCTTATTTTTTAAGCCTGACGTTCTGCCTTTATCTTCTCTTATACGTAGATAGAATGGTTTACGTAGAAATTGGAGAGAACATGATTATTCTCTTGCAAATACAAAATTTAATAACTATATTCTTTAACTATTACTTTTTAACGTGTAGGTACCTACGTGTAGGTACGTAATACTAAAAGGAAACTAAATATTCCGAATACTTTCTTTCCATTCTTGTATCTACAGATAAATAGGAATCATTTATAGAGAACGTTAGGCTCAATTACTCGATTAACACGTTAAACGCTGAACTTTCGTTTAGGTTACTTCATGGATTCGGTAGTAGTAGTAGATGAAGACTGTACTATTTAAACAAAAGATCAACGTAATATACGAAACCAGTCTAAAGAAAAGGGAGCCTTTTGGCTCAGGTTACTGCCTCGACTACAAACCTTGACTGCGAAGAATCATTGTTTACACGTAGACCTAAATAAGAATTCGATACACGCGTTTAACATGGCAGCAGTTCAAAGAAACAACTCGGGTGATCAGCTAATCGTATCAAGTGCCACGAGGCAGTCCTCGTACATCCCCAGCGTATCCTTAAATTAATTCCCACCTACGGATGCGTATAAAACTAGGAATTCGCGGTTAAGATTCTTGGATCGGCCTGAGTTCAATCTATCTTAAGGAAGGAGCTGTTTCCCGCCCCGGCTCGCAGAAGGAGAGGCGTTTTTCTTCTTGACGTGGTCACGGGTTGATAGACGTAGTTGCCCTGTATTGCTCCAGTCAGCGTCTTCTGCCTCTTGGTGCTCGGACTTAGCTCGTACTCGAACGACTCTCGCTTGGATATGTTTAGCTGCATGTGCAGGGCTTCCTTATTGTCCTCTATGTCTATCTCGTCGTACATGTGTTCGACGATGTCTATATCACAGTCCTGGCTGCTCTCGTCGTAGCTGTCCGTCACGGAGTTGGCGGCTATGTGATTGTGGATGGACTCGTGGTCGTACGTCGCGCTCTCCTCGACAGCCTCGTCCCCGGAGCTCTCCGTTTCCTCTGATAGATCCCCGCTGCCAGCGTACTTCATCTCGCCCCTCTCAAGCAGCTCCAGGTGGTCGGGGTAGATCATCGCCTTCTTGATGGCCAGAGGATCCTTCCTGGACCACTTCTGGACCTCCTCGTCCATCTTCGCCACCTTCGCGGGGTTGATCGCCCACAAGCACCCCTTCCTCTGGTTACCATTCCCCGCTGGCTTCTCTATCTTCTCGAAGCACTTGTTTAAAGAAAGATTGTGCCTCACGGAGTTCTTCCAGCCGTTCGGTGCGGTTTTGAAGTAGGGGAAGTGTTCACTGGAAGGAGAACAGAAAGTAGTTAGTGACGGAGCCAAGTAAATTGTATGTAGGCGTTCGTAAGGGCCAATCATGAGCTCAGGATGAAGTCGATGCTTTAAATAGCCCTTCAGAGAGAACTTTCTATATATTACGGTGT
>NC_071984.1:3422676-3431790 GCF_026283585.1 Hylaeus volcanicus | reverse complement strand
TCAAGTCATCGTTTGGAAATTTTCAAGTGTTCGCAGTATAATATTTTTGACTACTCTGTTATTATTTTGGATGATATGTAGTTTGACTTAGCTAGTAAATTTCTACGTATTCCTTTTGTTTGGTATACAAATCTGCGAAATTTCAAGAGCGAATGAATATATAAGGAAAATTATAAATTGAAATCCTTCGTAGCTTTTCCAAATAGAGAGGAAATACTTCTTATTTTTGTCAAGCTTAAGATAAACACTGTGTTCGCAGTGATTACATTGCAATATTATATGTTGTATTGTATGTAATATTGTACAGCGAGTTTGATGGGAAACGGGAGTTAGTTATAAGGAAGTATTCAGTGTTTTTTGTGGGGACTGTACACTTCTGGCATGCACCTGGTGTTCCAAGGGCCCCATACAAAATGGCAGTTTCCCCCCCATTGTAACTCGGGAATAAAAAAGGGACAACAATACTTTCTCCCCCTCGCGGCAGGAGCACCGGAGGGCTTCGACCAGCCCTTATCCTTCCGGCCAAATGGTCGAAAATAAGCGAGTAGGTCGTTTGTCAAATAAGAATTTGCGGCAGCGTTGCTCAAAGCGTATAAAAAAAATGTTAATCAAGCATCAACCCTCTCCCGAAGGGAGCCTTTTCCATCGACCTTTTTCTCTATGATAAACCACATTTTGCAAGCCTCGACTCATATTTTTTAACGCTGAGCCTATTTAGAAATAATGTATGAAGAGAGAGAAATGTATGAGAGAAATTATTAATCAACGTCTCGAGTCCTCCCAATTTTGTACCGTAACTACTATCTCAATTAACTATACAAATCTAATCTGAGAGTATTTATCTCGATCTAAGCAATCAATTTAAAGCTACAGAAATCCTCCTGGTTCATCCCGAGCTCGCAGTTTTCCCGATGATCTGGTGAATCGACTCACCACATGAAATTATAAATTTCTGAGACCGGCAAGGATCCTGTTTGGCTGTTCTTCAGGGCCATGGCGATCAGGCATGAGTAAGAGTAAGCTGGCTTAGGGTAGAGTTTGTCGTCGTAGTCGGACAGATCGAACTCCTTCTCCCTTTTCATGGTGGCGACAGCGGCGGTTGCTGGATTCACGTGAACGTTGTTGTTGTAGATCTGTTTCCTGACGTGGGGACTCTGACTGGGGCTGTGCAGCACTTTGAAGTTCTGCACCCTGATGCTGGACACTCCGTTTATCTTGGGGGTGGTCTGAGTCCTCGCGAATTGAGGAGAGATCGTTTTCGCAGCGGAGATTGAGATCGTCCTCGACTTGGACGGCGTCACTGGCTTGGAGACTTCTTGCTCGTCCTCGGAGTCCTCCTCGGTGTCTGTGATGTCGTTCTCGTACTGCTCCGTCTCGGTGTCGTTCTCCTGGTCGTTCTCGTTCTCTGTGCAGCTGCTGGCCTCGTTCTCCACCTCGTCTTCCACGTCTATCTTCTCCTCCTTGATTTCCCTCTTCGGCGAGAAGGCGAAGTATCTCCTGATATTGCTCGGTGTTGGACTCCTCACTGCCATGTGGGGCATGACGGAGTTTGGGTTCACCATGATGGAGGCTGCATCCCCTCCGCTGAGGTCAAGGTTGAAGTTGCTGAAAGAAGAGGATCATTATTACGCTATTACAATGTTGTTACAGTTTCAAAGTTTCTGTTTTTCATTGATCAATTTTTATTGCCCGATACAAGGATTGAGCAGCCATGGAACCAGTGTGCGATACACATTTCTTACATGGATCACTGACTGTTTCAATTATACCTTCCGGGGAAACTGGCTGGGATGAATTTTAACTGGAAACTGGCTGGGATGAATTTTAACTGGAAACTGTATATGAGTGAAGGTATATTTGAGCGAAGATACCTGTTGGAGCTGTTGCTGTTGCCGTTGAGCAAACTGGTGGACCCGAACCAGCCACTGAGGTCATTGTGGCAGCCGATGGGGTCATCGTCCATCTCTAGGCCAGACATGTCTGTGAAATTGAAGCCCAGCTCTGAGTGTCCCCCGATAACGCCTTCAATTTCGCATTTGATGTCGACGTCGAGCATCTCCTGGAGGGAGAGACTGTCCGTGCCAAGGTAATAGTCCATCGTGAGCCAAGGGTCCCTTGTCGGTCCCTGATCCAGCCCAGTACCGTGTCTGCTCTCCGTATCCAACATTCACCTGACTGAAATCAATGAACAAGACCCAGTCAGTCTGAGAAATTCTAAGATCAGTGATAGAGTCTATAATTAAAAAATGAGTTTGGAGAGAACTTGAGACGTTGGGAGATTTTATTTCCTTCTGGACAATTTTATGGTATGATTGTTAAGTAGTTTATTGTTTAAAACGAGAGAGAATATTAAGCAATGCCTGAATTTCTCTTGATTTTAAACTATTTTATGTAAACAGATATAAAGAAAATGGATGAACATAAATTATTTAGGACAATTCTTCAATTTTATTTTTAGATTCCAAGTTTATTATCGATACTGTAAATTTTATATGCAAACTCTGAATTAAATATTAAAATTCTCAATTATTAAGGATAATATAGAATTTATTCTTTAATTCAAATGTTGGCAACAATTATTGTTAACAAGTTGGGGCTCGCGAAACGGAAATTATATCGAAAAGTATTGTCGATTTGTCTTATTGACAGTTTAATTCGTGATATTCAACGGTAGATTTATAATAAATTAAAGAAAGAGAAGCACTTCCTCCTAAAAGGTTGTTAAATTTCGCGCGTTCTCCCACTTTGACTCCTACTCGTGCGCGCGCACATGCGCCAATTACGCGCGACCAGTGACGGCCCTACACGGACGCGAAATGGTGGGTTTCCAGTGCCCCGCGCAACTCTATTCTAATTTCACTTTCTCTTGAAATAAATTTGCTCTAAAACTATTCTACTATATAATAATTATCTATTGTTAGCATCATTCTAGAATAACACGTTTCTCTTAGTTGCAGATTTATTTTTTTAGCGAGGACACGCTCGCTTTTGATCGCGATAATATTTCAATTAACCATCACAATTTAACTTTACGAAGTAAACGAATAAAAATTAATACTTGTAATTAAGTATTGATTAGCATCAGTAATTATTAATAATTTAGGTAACAAATTTCAGTGTCTACTCGATAAATACCAAGCATAGAAATTAAATATATAAGTAACTCTATTGCAATCTACATTATTATGATTATCAAGTGCACTTGTAATCCGTTAAGGAAACAGCGATAAGCAAAATTTGTGGACCTACTAAACTTCAAATATATATATATATATATGTATATAGTCTCAATCTGATGGTCATTAGGATATCTACATGTATGCATCCTAATGACCATCAGGTTGAGACTTGGTTCATCCACCAATTACAAATTAATTCAAAGGATGCATTCATGGGGATTAAATCGTTTGAGCGAAATACCAACTTATAAGAAAATGAATTTCCTCGGCTGGTAATTTTACGTGCACAATAACGTTCAGGATCGACGGACATCGTAGAGTTCGTCGAGCGGTCGGTAAGAGTCAGAAAACTCGTCCTGAACATCAAACGTCTGAAGAAACAGACGTGGAAAAAGGTTTAACGAGGAAAAAAAGCCCCGAGTACAAAGGAGAGAGACAATTGGAGAACGGAGAAGGATCAAAGAGCGCCACAGAGAACAGCGGTCGGTGCCCCCCCACCCCTCCGCGCCCCGCGGCGGTGTACCGGGCGTTTGGAGCGAGCGAGCGCGAGAAAGCGGAACGAAGCGAGACGGAGAGCGAAACAAAGTGAGACGGAGAGCGAAACGAAGCGAGACGGAGAGCGAAACAAAGCGAGACGGAGAGCGAAACGAAGCGAGACGGAGAGCGAAACAAGTATGGCGGAGTGCGCGCTGGTGGGGGAAACCGACAGTGGGGGGTACGAGAGACGGCGAGAGGGGTGAGAGGGGCAGATACTACGAGAGTCCACGCGGCTCCTATAGTAAATCGACTATAGTACTATGAGTCAGTCACACCCACGAGCCGGTTGTGGGTTCAAGACCCTCATTGCACGTTCCTGCACATTCTCTGTGCACACCAACACGTTCGCGCGCTGTGTGCGTGCGAGGTCACGAGTACGAGCACGGTCGAGAATCTATTGGCCTTGCCCAGGAGAGATGATCGCGAGAATGATCTATGGATCGCGATGAAATCGTGGAAATTCGTCGGAAAATATATTAACCAGGAAAAACATTAACGATGGCGTTCGATGCACACGGTGCATTTATAGTCGGTCCTATTACTTTTTGTACACCCTATGTACGTTGGAAGATATTTGTCTAAATTATAGGTTTCACGAGTAACAATTACAATGAAATAATAGAATTCTCAAATATCGTGGTACTACAGTGGATAATTAATTAATTTTCCCTTTATTTCCTAACATTTTCTAATTTTTAATTTTGTAATTTGATGAAATTATTGATATTTTGATATCTCCAAATAAACGTTTCGTAATAAATGTGTACAAGAATACATTTCACACGTGTACATAATTTTAAATAAACGTTACACGAATTTTCAAATATTCCAGTACTTCGATGGATAATTAATTTTACTGCATTCTTATTTAACCTCATCGTTATTCATCACGATATTATAAGATGTAATAACCTCTAACATAAACAGCAAAATCTAGTATAATATATATGTATATATTTAAATACATGCAATTAATCGTATATTTATGGATAAGGGTTACTCGAATCGAAACGTTGCTCTATAAATATGCGCCCAGAGAGAACAGGATTGGCCGCGAATGTGCTAGAGAAAGACAAACAGAGAACTGACCCTGCTCGGCGTAACTCGCATCGTGGATTGGCCTTTACCGCGAGACATTCAAGTCTAACGTGACCGAACGATATTTTTAGATCGAAAAGTGTAATGGAACTCGGCCGCGGAGGGCCTGTAGCTATATTATTTGATTGCATTTACCGACGCCTACACTTTTTGTCACGAGCTAGTTATTCGCGAACACGCGACGCGAAATACTCGAGTAATCGTTGCGAACGCGCGTAGATAAATAAAGATATGGAAATGTTTCTGGAGGTGCGATATAGCCGGGGAAGTGGAAGAGCAAATGGCGCGATGCGAAACGATAGATAACATTTTTGTTTACATTTCGGTGTGTACGTAAAAAGATCATTTCTGCTTGAACGTGCTCGGCGAAGGTTACATTGCTCACCGATACTATACACACACACCGACACATACTGTAGTATGTAACGGTATCATCGTTGATGGTGGTCGAATAGGTGTTGCTTTTTTGTCAACTATTAGTTTCTCTATACTCGGTTATGTCGAGAGTAGTAATTACAACTGTAGCAACTATAAGTGTAGCTTGTATAACTATACTGCTACTATAGAACCGAATATATAAACGATGGTGGATAAAGAATTTTTCTACTACAGTTTCACTATACGGTAAATTTGATGTTACTATTAGTTCAACTATAGTACTTTCATGGGCCTAATTACGATTTGTCTATAAGTTGAACTATACTGTCACTATGGATATAACTATACAACTATACTGACCAATGATACCGATGACTATACTGTTTCTTTATTGCGATTCGCCAGCAATGACGACGTGGCTACTATAATTCCGCTTTATAAGTGATTATAGAGTTACAGTTACTATACTCTTACTATAAGCACATCACCAACTATACGGGGTGTCTAAAAAATGATGGAGGTCATTGAAAGGGGTGGTTCGGGGGGTGATTTGAAACAACTTTTTCCTTAGCGAAAATGTTGTCCGAGGCTTCGTTAAGAAGATATTAACAGAAAACTTCAGACCAATCAGAGCGCGAGGTGGCGGAGCTCCCCGACCAATCACAGCGCGAGTATACCAGTGGAGCGGCCGCGGTAGCGTATGAGCGCAGCCGCCTAGCGCGTAGTCTACGCTACCGCTCCATTGGTATACTCGCGCTCTGATTGGTCGGGGAGCGCCGCCGCCTCGCGCTGTGATTGGTCAGTGTTTTCTGTTAATATCTCCTTCACGAAGCTTCGGACAACATTTTCGATAAGGAAAAAATTGTTTCAAATCACCCCTTTTAAGGTGTTACAACATTTTTGGGACACCCTGTATATTTTAATATACTGTAATAGCTATACTAGTATGGTTGCAATTTAATCTAGCGTATAGAACAAGTGCAACACTCTATTGTCACAGCTATAGTGAAATTATAGTAGCTATACTATAACGGCTATATTAAAATAATAGAAAAAGCCCACATTTCGTGGCTCGCTCGCCAATACGTTAGATATATCTCCTTGAACTGGTTAGGGTGAACAGAAAGCGGAAGTGGCGAAAGGGAGGCGACGGGTGGAGGGGGACAAGTAAAATATTTAAGACGCACGGGGAGATCATGCACATGCGCTCATCCTGTTTCACCCGAGTAATCGGTCTTTCACCCGTGGGACCTCGACAAATAACAACCTTGGATCTTTGGCCGCTTTATTTTCGTCTGTTTTTCGAGTCTGGCGATGCCTAAATCGCGCCCTTGCACTCGTCTCTCGCCCACGACGTCTCTGCTTCCACGAAACGTCTGGCATCGTTTCCCCTCCTGGCCCTCCATTGCTTTCTTCTCTTACTTTTGTTACGTCACAAAAATTTCCATTCAGAGAATCAATTCATGTACGAAGACACATAGATTCCTAACGAGATTATTCGTTTATATTTCTGTACGCTACAGAAACTACAGTAGTCTACAGTGCGTCTTTATAGTCGTATGTATAGTTAAATTTATGGGAGCTACATCATAAATAACATCACATCATAACATCTTGTGTTATAAGATGTTACAATATCGTGTACATTAACATAACAGTACCAAAGATGGTTCGTTAAAATAATATCGTGCAAGTGGCTGCCTCCGAGACTTGCATTTTTCGGTTAAAAAGAGCGATAACTATAAGATTGCAACGATTACAATTGTACAGGGTGTACCAAAAATGTTGGAGGTCCTGAGGTTTTGTTAAGGAGATATTAACGGAAAACAGTGACCAATCAGCGGGCGCTCCATTGGCATACTCGCGCTCTTATTGGTCGGGAAGTGCGGCCACCTCGCGCTCTGATTGGTCCGGACTTTTCCGTTAATATCTCCTCAACGAAGCCTCGAACAACATTTTCGCTAAGGAAAAAATTGTTTCAAATCACCTCCACTCTATATATACAGGGCGTCCCAAAAACGTTGTAACACCTTGAAAGGGGTGGTTCAGGAGGTGAATTGAAACAAGTTTTTCCTTAGCAAAAATGTTGTCCGGGGCTTCGTTGAGGAGATATTAACGGAAAACTCCGGACCAATCAGAGCGCGCGTATG
The DNA here is from genome assembly GCF_026283585.1 of Hylaeus volcanicus. Taxonomy (NCBI): domain Eukaryota; kingdom Metazoa; phylum Arthropoda; class Insecta; order Hymenoptera; family Colletidae; genus Hylaeus; species Hylaeus volcanicus. Next base: position 3,424,448 of record NC_071984.1, on the reverse strand, counting down.
CCGATGGAGCGCTCGCGGTAGCGCATGAACGTGGACGCCTAGTCGGTCCAACGGTATCCGCGCGCTCTGATTGGTCGTGGAGCGCGGCCGCCTCGCGCACTGATTGGTCAGTGTTTTCCGTTGATATCTCTTCAACGAAGCGTCGTGCAACATTTTCGCTAAGGAAAAAAGTTGTTTCGAATCACCTCCCGAACCATCTCTTTCAAGATGTTGCAACATTTTTGGGACACCCTGTATATTTATCTTGTCAATTCTATTTAAAATTATAAACAAAATTCAAGTATATTAACGTTGTAGACAAAAATTCCTTCCCTTACAATTTTTAAATAAACAGTGTTAACAAGATAAACATAAATATATCATACATATATTACACCATATATAATAAAACGTACATCGATAAACAATCACTCGAATCTTCTTCGAAATTCTATTTATTTAAAAATATCGAAGAAACTTCAAATCGTTCTCATGCTCGGAAACATCGACCCACGATATATATATATACTCGTACCACGAAATATCACCAAAACCTTATGGTGGCGGGAGGAGAGGGGGGGGGACCTATAATTTCGTCCCTGTAATTCGGAATAACGTTTCCGCCATGTTACCATCGTCGTTTCAGGCATTACTCCACACACGATGGCCAAGCAGCTGCAGCGAGCAGTCAATTTCATTACGTGTCGTCGAACCACGCAGCTGTATTTTCTTGGCAGAGGGGCCCTCCCCAACCCCTCCCCTTCCCTCAGCGATCGCGCCGCTGTTCATCTCTCTTTCCCCTATCGTTGGCGAAAATTCGACCTTCAACGTGACTCCTGGAACGATCCTAATCTCCCTACCGAACGACCATCTTGGCCCAGTGCGCTTCGATGAACGTCGACCCTCCGGATAATTTTTTATTTTTTTTTTATTTTACCTTTTTTTCTTTCTTTTTTTTAATGACCGCTCTGGCGAATCCAATAACGCGTTCATGTATTTACGTTGTCGATGCTATTTATTTAAAAATTATAACGAAAGGAACAGCGTGGCAAATTTCTGTGTCTCGACCCGATGGTCATTGGAAACGAATCCGTTCGATCGCACCGAATTTTAAACGCAAGGAGCGTGATTTGAAAATCGAAAGAAATTTAAGAGATAAGAGATTATCGTATTATATACATGTACAAGGATTTACATTTCACGCTAAAGAAAATAATAAGTTTCCGTGAACAATCGCGACGAAACAATTGCACGGTTCTTTAATTCGTCGTAAATAAGGATTATTCCAAGATGGCGTCCAACTGTGTCCGAGCAGTTAGAATTCTGAGCCAGGGGCTCCCCCATTGTTCCCACAGTTCTTGAAACGTACGTTCCAGGGTGAGGTTCCGTGGCGATGAGACCCTAAAGCCGAGGAAAGTGAAACTTTTCCGTCTGGAACGAATATATTCTCGTCGGGAGGGGGACGGTTTTTGCGGTACTTTTCAGGTACAGGTGTAAATTCGACTGTCCCTTTGTTCTCCAAACTACCATTATCCCGCAGGTAGGAAAAAGAGTCCGAGCGTGTCGGACGGCGGAAGTCTTGGCTGGCAGGTAGCCACGAATTATTAGCACAGGGTCAATTACTCGGGCTCTCTCGCGTTTCGATATCCTGAGACTCCTCGACCGTTTCCCTGACCCTTCGACTGTGGGACGACTTTGAAAAAAATATATCCTTATAGAGTGTGATATGACGAAACTTTTTTCTAGTTACAGTTTGTTCGTACGATGTTTAGTTTCGAAGATAAAAATTGAGA
>NC_071984.1:3421871-3422666 GCF_026283585.1 Hylaeus volcanicus | reverse complement strand
GTGATAAGACGAAACTTTTTTCTATTTACAGTTTGTTCGTACAACGTTTAGTTACGAAAATAAAAATTGAAAAGTCAGAAGTCCTTCTTCCTAAAATTCGATTGCATTTGCAACGGTGGAAATGAAAAGCATCGTGACGTGACAATTACTCATTTCTCAAATTTGGAAAAAATATACTCTTATAGAGCGTGATAAGACGAAACTTTTTTCTATTTACAGTTTGTTCGTACAACGTGTAGTTTCGGAAATAAAAATTGAACGGATCTGGGTATTTTCAATATTGTAGTCTTGTCGTTGATAAAAAGTGATTCAAACGCGTATAATATATTGAGCTTCTGATGAGGAGAGTCATTCGCATCGAAGACTCCAGTAAAAATATAACACTGCGGAGACTCTTGACGAGTTCAGGTTTGCAAACATTATCGGCGGAAGTGTATTATCCCGTCGAGGAAGTGTGCAAGCCACCGCCATGGGAAAAGATTCCAAGTGAGATGTCTTGTGTTTTCACGACCGTGAAACCGTCGTTCGACGTATCCATATTTTACAAGACCGTTGCTTGTGTGTACACCCAAAGGTTGAGTTACTCTCGCGGAACATTAACGAGCCCGTGACCGTAACGCTCCCTCCGACGTTACCCGTGGAAATATACGAGCCAAATTTCTTTAGAGTTCATGTCGATGTTGACGTTGAACTTTTGCAATTTTTATCTTCGAAACTAAACGTCGTACGAACAAACTGTAAATAGAAAAAAGTTTCGTTTCAATGTTCTCTATAAGGATATATTTTTTTCAAATT
>NC_071984.1:3414881-3421861 GCF_026283585.1 Hylaeus volcanicus | reverse complement strand
AAAGTTTCGTTTCAATGTTCTCTATAAGGATATATTTTTTTCAAATTTGAGAAATGAGTAATCGTCGTGTCATAATTCTTTTCATTTCCACGCCTCGCAAGAGTAATTAAATTTCAAGAAAAAAGGGCTTCTCCTTTCTCAATTTTTATCTTCGAAACTAAACGTCGTACGAACAAACTGTAAATAGAAAAAAGTTTCGTCTCATCATTCCCTGTAAGCTGATATTTTTTTTGAATTCATTCCTCCACGCCTCTTAGAATTTCCAGCAAAAATCGTGGCGCAGTCAAGGGTGAAGGAGCACGAGCTCGTTACAGACGGGTGTTTTAGAAACAGAATGTTAACGTATCCGTAACCGTGTCACCGACGCGTCCCGTACGGGCCCACCGCTCGTAGCTCTTTGTCCAACAAAAGTCCATTTATTAGAAGAACACGATTCACATTCGACTCACTTCATAAGCCCTCTTCGGCGCGATTCAAAACCGGTTCCCCGGCAGCAATCACAAAGAAACCTGGCGCTTTGCTCGCACGCAAAGCTTACACTGTCCATTGATCGACTTTACCTTCCCTCAGTTTTTATAATATCATCTCTGTCGATTCATCCTCATATACCGTGTCATTTTTCAAGTATTTTCCTAATAGCAGCCTATTACAAATTCCTGCGTTGGAATTTTTTATTTTGTTTTGTTGAGTTTAATAGTGCTTCGGGGAAGATACGGACTTATTTCTCGCTCCCTTTATTTGCTATTTGCAACTTATCCTTATTCCTTACTTTTTCGCCCTAGGCTTTTTTCATACTTCATATCTTTGTTAGCCAGACCTAATTCAATCATGAAAAAAACCGAGGCGGGGCGCCCAGGATTCGAACCCAGGCTCTCAGCGTGGTAGTCGAATACGCTATGCACTGCTCTACTGTCCGCTCTGCGTTGAAATTTTCTGTACACATCTATTATACTAACAATACAGGCTGTTGTATTATACTAATAATAAATGTTGTAATACCTTGAAAGGGGTGGTTCGGGGGGTGAATTGAAACAACTTTTTCCTTAGCGAAAATGTTGTCCGGGGCTTCGTTAAGGAGATATTAAGAGAAAACCCCGACCAATCAGAGCGCGAGGTGGCGGCGCTCCCCGACCAATCAGAGCACAAGTATGCCGGTGGAGCGCGGCCGCCTAGCGCGTAGTCTACGCTATCACGAGCGCTCCAACGGTATCCGCGCGTTCTGATTGGTCGGGGAGCGCGGCCGCCTCGCGCTCTGATTGGTCAGTGTTTTCCGTTAATATCTCCTCAACGAAACCTCGGACAACATTGTCACTAAGGAAAAAGTTGTTTCAAATCACCTCCTGAACCACCCCTTTCAACCTGTTACAACATTTTTGGGACACCCTGTATAATAAACATTTTCAGTCTCAACCCGATGGTCACTACAATGAATCTATTCGTTATTAAGATCAGAAATATTATATACAATTAAAAATTCAAACAGACGTTTAATTTTGATGAATTTAATTCAAAACATTTACATGTAACAAACAAGCAATTTCTGGAATTGCAAACTGCCAGAACCACCTCGGAATTATGACAGAAATGATATTTGATCCCGGAATATTGCAACAATTCTTTGGGGAAGCGATGAAGAAATAAAAAAAAAAGTAAACCAGGCCATCACGTTTTTTCGTCTAACGTCAGCTAAATTCGTAAGCCGCCGTTACGACAGTAAACGCTTGGGAAAGTGATGCTCTTTTCTTCGAGTTTTCTATTTGTTACGTGAGTGTTAAAAAAAAGTTTAAACAAGACCGCGCGAACTCCATTAACGTTTCATCGACAACAATGTGTTCACACGGCGTTTTTTTTTTCTTTTTTAGCTTTCACGTAACAAAGCTAATGGAATAAAATTATTAATCGAATTTTGGGCGTCGAACATGTGGAGATCAACCACGAGCAGTTTTCAACATAAAATTTTGAATACAATTTATATATTACACATTATATATTACACAAAAAAAATCATTGAAACCCAAGTGAATTTATGTAAATAAATAATCAACGTGAATCCTGTACGACTTATATATTATATGTACAATAATTAAAAGTGAATTTAATTGAGTGAATTTAATTGAAGAGTTGACGCTGTCGAGGTGTTCAAAAGGCGCGCGGAATCGTGCGCTGGCACGCATGCGCTATTAGACAAAGACAGATAGTGCAATGCGATTCTCTTTCTCTCTTTAGCTGTGGCGCGGTCGGAGATCTCGCTCTTGCACGTACGCTGTGGTAGACAAAGACAGACCGGGGCAGACTTAACGCGCGCATGCGCGTAGGAAGGAGCTGAGCGCCCAGTACCGTACCTACAGGAAACGATGACCGTTCGCAATTCTTTCATACTTTTATCATTCTTTGAAACTAAAGGCGCCATTTTTATGGTCCTATTAAATCACCGACGCTGAAAACAGTGCGCATGCGCGTAGTCTAAGGAGAAGAAGAAGTAGCAAAAGAAGAAGAGAGAAAAAAAAACAACTAGAGTATGTCGGGATCTCTAGGTTTAGATCGCCAATAATCATGGCTACAGCCTCCGAGGGAATTACCAAAAATATTTGTATCAAGTCTAAGAGTAAATGATAGAATTCTCAAACGATAGAATTCTGGCCAAGGGCGCTGACGAGTCCAAGTTCGGCCCTGGCGGTGGGTACTCGCGTCTATTATTTCTCGGTAAAGCCTCCCTAACGATGCGCATTCCAAATAAAACGTCTCCGCGACAAACGCGAACTTTCATTTTCACGATTCGAGTTAAATCGAGGAGCTAATTCGAGGAGCCAATAATCGCTCGACACGTTCTAACCGGAATAGAATGGAAAGCTCGGAGCTTGTTTATTACGTTGGGCGGTATTCTCGTCACGTGGGTACAAAAGAATTCCGTTCCAGGAAGGGCGAAATTCCATCGGTAATCCCCGGGGCCCCAAATTTTCATACCTGGGACCCCCGTGCTCGCTCAGTGAGCCTCGCCTCGCCACGCTCCGAACGCAACCTTTCTCGTTCAATTCGCAAAGGGTTCGATAATTTCCGAATTAAGACGTACTTAATACTTGAATATTTCTAATAATTCTCGCAATAACTGCCGTTTGAAAATTATTTCTCTGTATCGTCAAATTTATCGTAAAGGAACTGCGATCGTAACTTGCGCCGGAATTTCGAGAAACAAATGAAGTTAGACCGAGAAGCGTCGAATTTTCGTGCGCGAACCGCGCGATAACGTAAACAGAAGACGAACGAACGTCGCAATATTTTCGTTAAGATACCACGCGATGAATAAAGAGGCGAGAGCATTAATCAAGCGAATTTCGTTGAGATTAAACGGAGGAGGGGCGAGGGTATAGAGCAGGCAGTCTGGATCTTGCGATGGACCAACCGTAGATACGTATTGCTGCGGCTCCCCTACCCTCGCTTTTCGTCGAGTATCGATCTGATATCCCCCCCCACCGGCCGACCAGTGTTTGCTGCGAGCGCCACGACACGTCTGCCACCCTGTCGCACCGTGTACGTGCACGCACACGCACACCGAGAAGCCCCTCTGGCCGCGTCGGTGCGATGGTGGTAGTGGCGAGGCTCTTGGCCGCCGCAACACCGTTCGAAAATTCACCCGAGCCTTCCTGTACGCTTTTCAGGCTTGCCAATTGTCGAATCGATACCGATTCGCCAACTGTTTATTACAGGTACAGCTCTGGGCCCGTTGATGCATAATTTCAAGCGATGTAACTTTTTATTTCGATAACATTAGTACCGTGGAATATTTACTTTATCTATCGGTATACTTTATCTGTCGCGAGTTCCTACTGTACAATTTATTCCTGTAAGGGGAATGTTCTCGGCCATGTATCGGGTGTAAAGACGATTTCCATTCTCTGATTTTATATTCGATTATTTGTTTGTAACTCTGGTTTAAGGAGAACTGTATTTATTCGTAGTAGACTGCGAATCTTTATGCAAAATAAAATAAACGTATAAAAACTGAACCTAAATAGGAATTTATTTTATTCTGCAAGTATTATAATACAAACTTTACTTTCAATAGTTTTTATATTATTGCATACTGTGCTCATTCTATAGTTTCTTGCATGTTTATGCAAGTTAAATTTTCAAGTCAAGTCTCGCATGTTTAAGTTTCGAAGTTCTGATGACCCAAGTCTCGACCTGATGGCCATCACAATTTGTCTACGTATATACTAAATTCGGTAGGAAGAAAATTTCGATTATTGCTTTTCTAACAAATAACGAGTATGAGTAGTTGTAATAATTATACAGGGTGTCCCTAAAAATGTTGTAACACATTGAAAGGGGTGGTTCGGGGGGTGATTTGAAACAACTTTTTCCTTAGCGAAAATGTTGTCCGAGGCTTCGTTGGGGAGATATTAACGGAAAACACTGACCAATCACAGCGCGAGGCGGCCGCGCTCCCCGACCAATCAGAGCGCGAGTATACCAATGGAGCGGCCGCGGTAGCGTAGACTACGCGCTAGGCGGCCGCGCTCATACGCTACCACGAGCGCTCCAACGGTATCCGCGCGCTCTGATTGGTCGGGGTTTTTTGTTAATATCTCCTTAACGAAACCTCGGACAACATTCTTGCTAAGGAAGAAGTTGTTTCAAATCACCTCCTGAACCACCCCTTTCAACCTGTTACAACATTTTTGGAACATCCTGTATATAGAAGAATGAGAATAAATAAAATTACGACAGAGCATGTCCACCAGGTTGAGACTTGGAAGGTTGGTACTACGTACCAAAATTACATACAATGTGCCAAGATTAAATATACAAGGTACAAAACTAATTTCTAATAAACCCTAAATTAGTTACATTTTTAGGACACCCTGTATATATGTATAGAAGAATAAGGATAAATAAAATTACGACAGAGCATGTCCACCAGGTTAAGACTTGGAAGGTTGGTACTACGTACCAAAATTACATACAATGTGCCAAGATTGAATATACAAGGTACAAAATTAATTTCTACACCTAAATTAGTTAATTAATCTTGAGAATAGTTTGCAACGATCCGGCGTCAAAGAACTATTTTTGAAAATTTAACCCTAATTTCTTGACCCATTCCACGAAACTCGAAGCAAGGTTAACAATCCACGATCGAATTTTAGAGTTACGGACGCCATTTTGCTTTCACCGAGCCGATACGGTTTCGCGAAAAATTTCACGTGTTGCACGAATGGCATCATAAGCAATCCGCATTGGATATACAGCGCGTTTCTCTGCACGTTCCTGCGAGCTACAAGTTGTTGCGTGTGTCCCGCGATCGCTGCTGAGCGAGATCGATCTTCGATCTCGATTAGATTCGACCGCGATTACGAACGTAAGCGCGCTGAAAATTAAAACGGGAATTCCGTGCTGCCGCTCGGGAATATTAATTTAATTCGATACACGCGGTAGAGTGTTCAAACAAATGAAAATCCGTAACAAATATAATTACGTACAATAAACAAACAAAAATTAGAAACTATTATTATTATCATTAATTTTCGTGCTAAACGTAGATGGAAAATTATTATTACGTACAATTTCCCAGTTGGTTTTTTTTTTCTAAACAATGAAACATTGTTACAATTAATTTTCTTTTCTCAAATGAAATATTTGTATAAAATTTAAGCGAAGTATTTACAGAGAACGTTTACGCAACGAAATTATAATCGTGTTGCGCGTATGGCCGCCAGAGTGAACTGCAAGCGTCGCATGAAAGCGTAATTTACAAACTTTTTTTTACAGCTATCTTTCCACATCTTTCAAAGCGACTTTCTAACTCGTCCGACAGAGAGACACTCCCCCGGTGTTCGTCGCCGAACAATCGTGTGAATTAAAAACATTAGCCTCGCACGATACTTCGGCAAACAAAACGTGAAACGTCTGAAACGTTTATAAGGGGACTCTCCTTTGACCCTTTGGGCACTACGCCATCTTGTTTAGGACGAACCAGCGAGCGAGGACGATTGTCCATTAATTTGGAAACCTCGAGGGAACGATTAATTAATTTGACTCGATGTATGCATCCTGCTGAATGTTTTCAGAAATAATTGTACGAAAGAAAAAATTAGAAAGTCAATACTACCAACTTTTCTTTGGTGGAATTTAAAGTTACAGGGAATGTAAAATAAATATGGCGACTTTTTCGATTAAATTGCGTTTTCAAATTCATTTTATAAATTCAAAATCGAATACTCAAAATTTCTCTTTGGTGAAATGTGAAGATACATGGAATGATGAAATGAATACGTCGTTTTTTTTTTTTTTTTAATTGGATTACGTTTTCAAAATCATTTTGAATGCTAACAAAATGAATAGTAGAGTTGCTATAGGTAAGATGACCATCAAGTTGAGACTTATATATGTACCTTTATTGGAATGACCATCATGTTAAAACTTATACATATACACACATATATGTATATTCATTGCAATGACCATCAGGTTAAGACTTATATATGTACATATGTACATTTATTGCGATGACCATCAGGTTGAGACTCGGTATTAATACTATTTAGGTACCCTAACCTAACAAAATAACTAGTAAATAATTCCACTTAACTCAGAATCATGAATTATTGAATACGGAGCCAGAGAATTAATTTCTGTGATTGAAAAGTGTACTACGCAGACCTAACAAAATACCTAGTAAATCATTCTATTTAACCCAGAATCATGAATTATTGAATACGGAGCCACAGAATTAGTTTCTGGGAATGAAAAGCATGCTAACAAAGCCCAGACCTAACAAAATAACTAGTAAATAATTCCAATTAACCCAGAATCATGAATTATTGAATACGGAGCCAGAGAATTCATTTCTGGGATTGAAAAGTGTACTATGCAGACCTAACAAAATACCTAGTAAATAATTCTATTTATCCCAGTATCATGAATTATTGAATTCGGAGCCACAGAATTAATTTTTGAGAGTGAAAAATGTACTAACAAAG
>NC_071984.1:3413114-3414871 GCF_026283585.1 Hylaeus volcanicus | reverse complement strand
AGAATCATGAATTATTGAATACGGAGCCACAGAATTAATTTCTGGGATTGAAAAGTGTACTACGCAGACCTAACAAAATACCTAGTAAATAATTCTATTTATCCCAGGATCATAAAGAATTGAATACAGAGCCACAGAATTAATTTTTGAGAGTGAAAATTGTACTAATAAAGTCCAGACCTTACAAAATACTTAGTAAATAATTCTATTTATCCCAGGATCATGAATTATTGAATACAGAGCCACAGAATTAATTTCTGAGAGTGAAAAATGTACTAACAAAGCCCAGACTTACCAAAATAACTAGTAAATAATTCCACTTAACCCAGAATCATGAATTATTGAATACAGAGCCACAGAATTAATTTTTGAGAGTGAAAAGTGTACTAACAAAGCCCAGTCTTAACAAAATAACTAGTAAATAATTCCACTTAACCCAGAATCATGAATTATTGAATACGGAGCCACAGAATTAATTTCTGGGATTGAAAAGTGTACTAATAAAGTCCAGACATTACAAAATACTTAGTAAATAATTCTATTTATCCCAGGATCATGAATTATTGAATACGGAGCCACAGAATTAAATTCTGGGAATGAGAAGTGTGCTAACAAAGCCCAGACCTAACAAAATAACTAGTAAATAATTCCACTTAACCCAGAATCATGAATTATTGAATACGGAGCCAGAGAATTAATTTCTGTGATTGAAAAGTGTACTATGCAGACCTAACAAAATACCTAGTAAATAATTCTATTTATCCCAGAATCATGAATAATTGAATACAGTGTCACAGAATTAATTTCTGAGAGTGAAAAATGTACCGTCCAACAAAATACCTAGTAAATAATTCTATTTAACCCAGAATCATAAAGAATTGAATACAGAGTCAGAGAATGAATTTGTGTGAGTGAAAATTGTACTGCTAAGTTTGCTGAAGATTGGAGTCTGATTTGGATCGAGCCTGTAGAATGTTTCCCGCAGTGGGCATATGGCGAGGGGTAGAGTTCCCAGAAAGTTCCCACGGTCAATAGCTTTGATGCCGGTGAGGCTTGAAAGTGGTCGAGGGGCCTTGCAGCGTTGGTTATTCGCAAAATTTTCGGAAAACGGCTTTTCGGGGCACCCCGACTAAAAGGCAATAATATATATCGAAAGGAGGGACCGTTACGGTGGCCAAGCGTTACAATGGGGAAAATCGATTACGGCGTTCGTTGGGAATCGATAGTGCTAAGGTTCGCGTAGATCCCTAATCCCCGTTGAAAACGGGCTCTCCTTTAATTATCGCCTTCCTCCTACCACTATCGATTACCTGCGACCCTAACCGATTTCAGGCAAAATTCCACAGTCAAATATTACCGACGCTAACGGTATCGTTGATGGATTGTTTTATGGTTGATTTGAAATAATATTTCGGGAATGTTAATGACAGCGGATATTTATAATAATCCAAACTATTTCTAATAATATTAATAGTACTGATGGTACTATTAGTTACTATACTTATTTAATGTTTATTATGTTTATTTATAATTAGTCCTTTTCATTACTAATAGTACTAATAGTTAATAATATTAATAGTACTACTGATTTAATTACTAATAAATTAAAAATCACGAGAGCATCAAATATTAATTAAATTTCAGTCTAGACATAAAATTTTGAATAACGAACGCAATGTAAACCGACTGGATCATTAATTGTTCAATGAAAATTATATTTATGAATTATTTAAATAAATGAAAGCTTCGAATAATTA
>NC_071984.1:3399822-3413104 GCF_026283585.1 Hylaeus volcanicus | reverse complement strand
TCGAATAATTAATGTAAAATTAAAAGCTGTACGAAATGTTAATTGTTTAATGAAAAATAATAATCTGAATTAATAAATGCTTAATAAGTGTTTATTCTGCAAAATTGTTAAATAACAAATTCGGAATAACAAACGTAAAATAAACAGCTCTTCGAACTGTTAATTGTTTATTAATAATTGCGATCTGAATTACAACTCACGTTTAAAATTAATAAACAAAAGCTCGTATAAACAACTATTTAATGGAAAAAAATTGCTGCGAATTAAATTGTTTCCAACTCGCGTCAAAAATAATTCCCCGCCATTTTGAATAAATACAACGTTCAATTTTTCATTAATAATTGCCATCTGAATTACAACTCGCGTTTAAAATTAATCAACAAAAGCTCGTGTAAACAACCATTTAATAGAAAAAAATTGCTGCGAATTGTTTCCAACTCGCGTCAAAAATAATTCCCCGCCATTTTGAATAAATACAACGTTCAATTTTTCATTAATAATTGCCATCTGAATTACACCTCACGTTTAAAATTGATCAACAAAAGCTCGTACAAACAACTACTTAATAGAAAAAAATTGCTGCGAATTAAATCGTTTCCAACTGGCGTCAAAAATAATTCCCCGCCATTTTGAATAAATACAACGTTCAATTTTTCATTAATAATTGCCATCTGAATTACAACTCGCGTTTAAAATTAATCAACAAAAGCTCGTACAAACAACTACTTAATAGAAAAAAATTGCTGCGAATTAAATCGTTTCCAACTCGAGTCAAAAATAATTCCCCGCCATTTTGAATAAATACAACGTTCAATTTTTCATTAATAATTGCCATCCGAATTACAACTCGCGTTTAAAATTAATCAACAAAAGCTCGTATAAACAACTATTTAATAGAAAAAAATTGCTGCGAATTGTTTCCAACTCGCGTCAAAAATAATTCCCCGCCATTTTGAATAAATACAACCCACAATTTTTCCCGAAAATAAAACCTCTAACGATTATCCCTGCTTAACAAAAGCTCGTATACATCTTCCGAAACTCGGTTAATAAACGTCCAGCAAGCCACGGGCTTAGTTCCGTGTCCCGGTTCCCCCGAAACATAAACAAGCCAGTAAATCCTCTCTAAAACGCTACTCGACGTACCCACGAAACCCTGACGCATCGATCTCGCCGCGAATCGCGTCGAGATCAGCGATTCCAGGCGAAAGCCATTTTCCATCGTTTCCAAAGAAGCGACGGTATCGAATGGCGATCGCGCGCGAATGCGGTGGCCCTTTTCGCGCGGTCAAAACAATAGCTCTCGTCACCGGAAACGCACATTACACGCCGAAGCTTTCCTCGAGGGGCTAACGCACAACTCTTCCCGCCGAAAGTTCCGTGCAACCCACGTATTCCCTACGCGGATGAATCACTCATTCATTTCAATGGAACGCGCCGGGATTCCGGCGTGCCGCGTTGTTTATTCTCGGCGCAGAGTCAACAAACAACGCGACTTGAAAATATTCGAGACCTACGAACGATCGCGACAGGGGAGAAAAAATGGAACCCGTGGTGTATGTACATGTACTGTACCGATATATTTATGGGAAAAGAAATGGTTGCGAATGGGTCTCTGACAGATTCCCTCTTGTAAATAAACGCTCGAATATAAATTCACCTCACCCCCTCTCCTATCTATCTATATATATATATATATGTATATATCTACATAACGCGCAAGAAAAAAAATACAGTTCCCCAAAAGAGCGTCCCTGGCGTCGCCCGGTGCCGTGACACTCGGCGTTCAACCGGCAAACGCACCGAAAAATATTTCCCACGAAATTCTCTTTCGCGTTCTCGTGGATTCTCGGACGTCCGGCGATAGAATCGTTAACAGGACTTACCGTGTGTTCGACGATCCCTGAAGCACGTCGTCCTGGCGTCGAGTCACCACTTTCACACATATATTAACGAGGGAGTAAAACGCGGATTTTTGGCAGCGAGCATGCATAAACGGACACCGACACAAGGCCCCCTTTACGGAACTGAAGTAACGTTGACACGGCCGTCTCCGCGAACAAAGACCACGCACGATTTCAAATCCCCGTGCGGCGATTGGCGGACGCGGGTCACGTGGCGCGGGACGGGCGCGTCCTATTGGCGGACGGCCGAGGACACTTTGAACGACGCACTCGTGCACATGGCCGCTGCGATGCCAGACTCCCCTGTCCGCGCATGCGCGGCAGCCATCTTTGCTGCCTACGGCGCCAGGGACGTACCTAGCGCGAGCGTGAAACTGGCTCCCCGGTCGCCCCCGATGAAAAATCCCGAGCGTAACGAATCGAAACCGCGCGTGGTTTTACGCGACTGCTGAGGTTTTTTCGACGCGCGTGCATCGGGAAGAGACCGACATCGCGGCTAAACGAGGGAACCTTCTTCCCTCTCGGTATTACGGACGATCCCGCGCGCACAGACCGCGAGAAACGATTGACAGAAATGGCGGCCCTTCCCTAACCTTCCCCACTCCAATAATAGCCGAGCCCGACCGAGCTCGCGAGTTAATCGCACGCCGCGACCTTACGTCGATATATTTTGATTCGACGCGTGGATCGAAAATTAATTGACATTTTTCTGGGTCGTTCGAGCCTACGGTGGCTAACAAGTACCCTTTACGAACCGAAAACTAATCGCACCGTGGTAAACATCGGACGAGTCCACCTCTCGCCCCGAAGGGGAGCAACGCAGCTCTCCCCCCCCCCCCGTCCCCTTTTAAGAATGAACCGCCACGATAATGGCGGGAATCCAGCCACGTTTTATCGACTTTGGCGCGAGAAAATGTCAACACAGCGATTCACGTTTGCCTCTGTGCGTTTCGTTGCGAAATATGCGCGAATCGTCATCTCGGAGTCGCGATCACATTCTTACCGTGTTTCGTGCGAAACCCGAGTCAATAGACGTGTTCTTATATCTATGTAGTATCTAATTATATTTATCGAATTATAAAAATATATAATTACCGCATCACATGGTACCTGCGGTGGTTCCCATAATATATACTCTTTCTCTCTCTCTCTCTTTTTTAAAACAATCATATATACACATACATACATGGTATATATGCAGAGTTTTTTACAATAATTCTGCGATTGCACTAGATCTTACTATCACTACGACTGCCTTTTAAGCGTTAATTCTCTGTTATCTTTTGTACGACTTTTGGCGAATTCCGAGACACGAGTATGATAAAGTATTCACTGGTTAAACTTATTAAATGCATTTTTCTAATACCTCTCTACGGTCGGGCCACTTCGTACTCCTCTCCGCTTGTAAGAGCATCCTGTTTTTTTTTTTCGAAGCAGTCTTTTCTTTCTACTTGCTTGGAAAAACAAGCTTCCTCGTGACTGGCACAGTAACAAGCTCGATAAACTCTAAATCTCATGCAACATTTTTTAAAAATCTATCTTGAGTATATACAGTCTGTAACGTTAAAGCCGTATCGATATACTTATGCATATATTAGTATGTCTTTAAATTGTCGACTCTCTGCCTTTTCTCCATCCGTTATTAGTACTCGTAATTATTTATAGTGTAGATATTTGGTGTATCGAAGCCATTCTTGGAGTATTTTTTTTTAAATCTCTTAGACATTGGCCACAGCAGGGATTATTTTCATGTATATTTCGATGCCCTTTAGGAATATATCTTTGTTCAAATATTCATCGTTATCGTGGAGGAGTATCTTTGTTTTGTTCATCGGTGAGAACCCAATAGCTGGAATCCCAACCTGCAATGCGAATACACAAAGATTTCAGTTCTTGCAACATTTCTTCTCACAGCGTAGTGAAACTTTCTGTATTGGTAGATTTTGTCCTGTTTACGACGAATATAGTATCATAGGAGCAGACACTCGATATTGCAATATATTGCAGTTCTCTTTTTCTTAAATTTTATTAATGTAGGGTATCGTGTGTTTCTTCATTTTTAACTCTAATATATTCAAAGACATTACACTATTTCTTTCTTTCGACAGCAATATTTCATATTCCAGTACATAATCGCAATGTGTCTGCCCCTACAGATATTTGATGGTGTCGAAGAGGAATTAATGTGCTCTACGTATTCATTTATTACACCATCCTTTTATCCAGCGAATCATTTTTTTAATATTCCTTGTATCAAATGGTAAATTTCCATTCTTGTCTCTTTTATGTAACAAAGTTTTAGTGAGTAAAACATTATACTGTTTAAAATTCATTGATAATTCGCTATGAGACTTCAACTATAAAATATAATTACTCTAAATAAGGTCAATAAGAAACTAGCTCCCATTTATAATAATAATGAAACTTATTCACGAATATTTAAAAGTGTCTATAATACTATATTTTCTTAAACAGGACTACCAAATCTACCAACACACAAGGTTTCAATCGGTGCAGCATAAAATTTTCGTTTCAGTTCTTGTTAATTATACGATAAATCTATAAACAAGAGATCTATACGTACACCGCGGACGAAGCGACTGTCCGTTCCGCCTGGGAATATTTCCGCCGTCAAATTCAACCCGAGACCATCGCAGGTCTTTTTGAAAGCGGTCCAGTAAGGATTGGAATCGTCCAGCTTCGTGTTCTCGATCTTAACGTTTTTCTCTTCGAACGAGTACGTCACGTCCGGGCCAGCTTCTTGGCACCACTTCTTTATCGTCGCTTCGAACTCCTCCTGGTCGATGGAGGGATCGATTCGAATGTCGAAGACCGCGGTTAGGGAGGCTGGTAACACGTTCGTTTGTACTCCACCCTGAAATGAATCATATAGAGAATGTTAAATCCAGAATAATCAAACTGGAATGCGAACTGTATTCGTATAAGTGAGAATTGTTTTAATAAATATCTCTGAAATTATGTAAATACTCACTGCGAGATGTTATTGTCCTGTACAGACATGTAACGAGAATGTTTTGACTATTAAAAATTATATGGTTGATATTAATGAAGGCTGTTGGAGATAAGTGTCCTTTGGATAAGAGACTCGAGACACTTCGGTCTAGTTTCTTCAAGGGTCCAACGATACACTGAGATATCAGTGGAAATGTAACCTTGCCACAAGCAACCTAACGCAGTGGATAGATCTGTGTTAGGTTGGTCATCGCAGGCCTAGGAGAGGGTTAGACTAGGATCAGGTCTGCGTAGATAAAACAGTGTATCATTTGCCAATCAAAGAAGTTGGTTAAAATGCTAGCGAAACGTCTGAACGCTTTATCCAAAGGACACGGTTTACATTTGGAAACCTCCATTAGTATCAACTGTAAAGAACAATGTTCTAAAATAAATAATAAACCGCAAATAATATAATTGCATTACTTTTTCTAGATATTTCTACTTTATTCTAAAAAATACCAAACTAGGCAATACATATACCTTCAACATGGTCAAATTCACAGTCGTCACATCCCCCAGGTTGACCTTCGGATCTTTCAGTTTCAGCTTCTGTTTGGCCCTGAAGTCCATGAAGCGATCAATTATGACTCTCATCTTTTCGCCAGCCGTGTTGTCTGCCAGAAGGGATCCATGTCCAGGTTGAGCTGCGCACTCAACTATCACATGCCAGATAGTTCTTTCTCCGTAGAATATGCAGAAGAATTCCTCGGGGGAGGCTACTCCCTCGTCCAACGCGAAACCGACATTCAGAGCTTGGAAGTCTTTGGTGTGGACGAAGTCCTTCATGCCAAGAACGCCACCGATTTCCTCGTCCGGCACGAAGGAGACGTGGATCGTCCTTTTAAATCGTTGTCCTGCAAGTTTCATCCGTCGAATAGCTTCCAGGTACTGTATTCCTACGCACTTCATGTCCTGGCTGCCACGAGCATAAATGTTTCCTTTCTCATCCATGTGAGCGCTGAATGGTGGATAAGTCCAGTCATTCTAAACATTTCATCGATAGATGAATTCTAATACCTTTTTCAGTAATGATTTACAATTGCGATGACAGTGTTTCATAGAAAGAAACAACCGTGGTATTGTAAATAATTAGTTAATTTCATGAGTAACGAAGAGTAATTTTATGCTTACTTCGAACACAGGCACGACGTCCATGTGACTATTCAGAAGAATCGCTGCCTTTGACGGTTCCGTACCTGTCCATGTGAGAATCACGATGGGCTTCCTCGGGTCGACATGGTAGACCTTGACGGGCAAATCGAGAGACTTGGCTTGCTTGCGTAGGAATGCAACGCACTCATCTGTACAAGGGAGTAAAATTAAGGGAGTAAAATTAAAATTAGTGATAGGATTTGGAATATTAATTAAGAGACATACGTTGAGGAAATCTTTCATGATTAAGATTTTCATGCTTGGTCATTCATTCTTTGCGTGATAGCAGATTATTTTATTATTGAAAGTTATGAGTCAAATGGATATTTATAGTTGCGATAAAACTATGTAAAATTGATAAAAGGGTTTGTAGAGATAGTATCTTGTTTTGGAAATATTTCTTTCTTTATCTTATCTCTCGTAGGGATTATTCTTGATCTGAATAGTGTCAAGAGCTTTACGAATGCTTAATTGATTGCTACTATTTGCTAATTTTAACTTCTAGCAGAGTGATTTGTTTTATCTTTACAGGGGCAGAGACGTACAAAATTTATGGTTGAAAATATTTAGAATAGAAAATCTACCAAGATTGTTACGCATTGTTATACTGTTTCACTGCTAGAACATGATATTGAAACGACAAACTTCTAGCAGCGTGATTTATTTTAACTTTAGAGGGGCAGAGATGTACAAAATTTATGGTTGAAAATACTTAGAATAGAAAATCTACCAAGATTGTTACGCATTGTTATACTGTTTCACTGCTAGAACACGATATTGAAATGACAAATTGGAGTAACGAATAAAGAATATAATATCGTCATTTAGTTGCCTTGAATTTTCAGTTATCGAAATTCATTTTCTTAATAACAAATGTATTTCGAGAACAGTAAAGTGCCTCTAGGAAGATGTATGGTTCGTTCACCAGGGTTGGACAGGTTCGAAAGCATTCGTCTAACACAGTACGGCATCCTGCGAGTTAAGCTTTCCAATTGAGAGCCTTAATGATCATGTGACCCGGAGCATGGTACGATTTGGGTCACGTACAAGGCATCCTTGGACAAGAATCGGTCCAATCGCGCGTGTATCTTAGGAGATTCTTTTTCAAAGTAAATATAGGCTTGACTTTGATGCTCAAAAGCGTTGAGACAGAAAAACAGAACACAATGCATTCAGGGTGGGGCAATGGCAGTAGCGTCCCCGACGCCACGAGTTTGGTCGCATCGACCAAAAATTTCCAGAATTATTTTCCCGAAAATCAAAACACCAACACTCTTCCATCGATTACATATCAACCATCGATTCCGAATATTGTTGGAATTTTCGTCAGAAGCTTTAAGGAATGTTTCAGCGTTCCAATGGAACAATAGACCAAACGTCTCGACAATATCTGATTAATTGAAAATTTTGCCAATGGTCGTTCCGTAACTGCGTTCTAGATCGAGCGCGCGAGCCCGGTGCTGCGTAGAAGATTAAAGCAATTTGCTTAACGAGGAAACGAGCGACCCCATTCCGGCACGCAATATGCGTGAACGATTCCCATCGGCGAATTCGACGATAAACGAGTCGAGGGGCGTGTTGTCGTTCGCGGACGATAGAGAATAGGTGAAACGGACTCACCGTAATTGATGTTAGGCTGGACGGAGGGAATTCGCAGGTACTCGCGAAAGTTCTCTACAGCTGTTGCGTCCAGCTGAGCCTGGGACGGAGACATTTTGCGGAGATGATCGGTCGCGTCGGACGCCGCTGGGTCGACTGTCACAGCAGACGCCTCGGTCGCGCGGATCTCGACCAATTGACGACCAGTGTCGGCCGTGACGTCATCGTGGCCCCGATCAAATTACGCGCGGGAAAGGGAGGGAGCTCGAAGTAGCTGTTTCGAGATAATCACGCGTAAAATTGTACAATTGGAAAAGTTTGGAGGAGGACAGCTTTATTGGTACCGTGTACGCGTTTGTGATAAAGCGACGTGTATATTCGTGATGCACGAGAAATTGATTTTTACGAGAATATCAACTGTTACCGAGTAACTGGGTGGGAAAGAAGCAGGGCCGGCGCAACGCAGGTTCAGGTCCCGCGATCTACGAGAATTACTGAATGAAAAGGTACCGATTTTGATTAACTTTTTACAGACTGATGATACCGTTAACAAATGGAAGCAATGTCGGCTAAGATGCAAGACATTTTTTTAGTAGCGATGATCAAATTGAAAGAAGTAAAAAAAAGTATTATTATTTAATATTCATCTTGTAAAAATATATGTAGCATTTGTAAATAAATAATTCATCGTTGTAAAATTGAAGTGTAGGATTTGAATGTGAATTCAGGCCCCGCGAAAGGTCACGCCGGCCCTGGAAAGAAGTTTCAGATTTTCATTATTTCAGAATTAATTACAGGGTGTCCCAAACACGGCGGAGGTCATTGAAATGGGTGGTTCGAGAGGTGACGATTGTAAAACGATTGTAAGGCGCCCTTAGTCGCCTTAAAAAATGATAGAATTATAAAAGAATTGGAAACACATATTGAGCTTTCGCCATGTACAAGGAGTCCCAAAAATGTTGTAACAGCTTGAAAGGGGTGGTACGGGGGGTGATTTGAAACAACTTTTTCCTTAGCGAAAATGTTGTCCGAGGCTTCGTTAAGGAGATATTAATAAAAAACGTCGACCAATCAGAGCGCGCGGATACCGTTGGAGCGGTCGAGGTAGCGTAGCCTTCGCTACCGCGATCGCTCCACCGGCATCCTCGCGCTCTGATTGGTCGGGGAGCGCCGCCACCTCGCACTCTGATTGGTCGGGGTTTTCTCTTAATATCTCCTTAACGAAGCCTCGGACAACATTTTCGCTAAGGAAAAAGTTGTTTCAAATCACCCCCCGAACCATCCTTTTCAATGACCTCCACCATTTTTGGAACACCCTGTATATAACAAATTCGAAAAACAATAAATTTTAATGGTTTATCATTTTGATTGTTACGATTTGTCAAAATTTCAAGCAACTTCCCAAATCGAATTTCATTTTTCTCAAAACTGAAATGATCAATTATTTTTTTTTTTTTTTGTTTTAAATGGTTTATAATTTCAGTTGTTATAACATATCAATCTTTCAGCTTTCAACAATTTCCTAAATTGCATTTTGATATAAATTGAAAAAACTCACGGTGAGAATCTGTATGTTTCGGGAGAAGCTCAATTACTACACTTTTACTGTTAATGTCTGATTAGGTTTACTGTCCGATAAGGTTCAGGGTAGTTTTTGGTAATTTTCACAAAATTAGGATGGACAATTTAAATCGCAATAGGCTCACGTGGTTCGTATTTAATCGAAGAACAATCAATTAAAGTTTTGTTAAAATCCTCCATTAAATACATCCACGAAAGGATATCTTTGGAACGAATGAACAATAGATAACGAAATCTTTATCAGTTGGTATATATGCACGCAGATTCTGAGTATTTGCTCGACTTGTTTTTTTGAACGATATAGGGGCCAAGTGGAAATTACCACAGAACTGAATAATTTTATGCGCATTAATATGATGCATTGCCTTGCAAAAACATTGCGCAAAGAAATTTTGTATCTGCGAAAGGGAATCATTTTTTAAACCTCCAGTGCGATGAGGTTTTTTGAGCAATGCAATAATTGCTTGAAAATTACCACTGATTTGAATAGATATTACTCAAATTAGTATCATGCATTACCTTGTAAAAATATTCTGTAGAGATTGGTTTGTCTGCGAAAAGGCATCATTTCTTAAATCTCTGACGCAATGAGATTTCTTTTTACTCAATTTAAACGATACAAACAAGAAACAGAAATGTAGCAAGTTTGTTCGCAAGAAGAATTTGAATCTTACAAAGAGTACTTATGGTTCTTGACCTGAACTTAGCTATTCGGCACTAATAGTAGTTCATTTTGTTAATAATAAAAGTATTTTGAGAATGGAAAAGCACTCTTTGAAAGAAATCAAGGAATTTGTGAAATACTTGGAACGAGATATAAAAGAATCAATGATTGAAAAGTACAAACAGCAAACACAATATCGACACATTATCAACACAAAAAGTTTGCGCAGAAAAGAAAATACAACCGGTTCCTATATTTGGACCATTGATAAAAACATGCACAAAAGGTTACGTAATAAATGAAACTGGTTGTATCTCAGTTACGTAACTGTGTAACAAGAAAGATTAATGTCTGGAAAGTTTCACCAGAGTTAACGATACACTTAAATGTACACAAACATTTTAACATTTCATATGATTGCGATATGACCCAAAAATAATTACAAGCGAAAAGAGTGCAACAATAATGTGCGAAGCAAGCTTTAGGATCCAGAAACTGGGCATCAATAACGTATCACTGGAACTTGGTAATTCGTAAAATGTATTCCGATTTATTAAATTTCATGTATGCCTAAATATGAGCTCTTTACACGTTACGCCAGATCTATATATATGTATATATAGTATATAATATATGTATGTATATATATTATACGATACATATAATGTCACATATTATACGATATATATATATATATATATATACACACACACATAATATATTATACACTATATATGTATATATATATCATATAGAGTTTGATATCGAAGAACTTGTTACATTCATTAATCGGTAGTATGAATTAAATTATCATACAATATGTAAGATAATGCAACGTGGCTATAGCTAGGCACATACATGTAACAGTGAATTGTAAATAAAAAAATTATGTGTTCTGATACTATTATAAAGACGCGTTTTTTCCTATATACATATATAATTATACCTAACGTGTATATAATTATATATATATATATATATTTATATATATATACATACACATGTACATACAATAATAATAATAATAATAATAATAATAATAATAATAATAATCACTATGATCTGTTTTATTTACAACATTGAAACTATTGTACTAACGAGTTACTTCTTTCTTTCCTTCTTTCCTTTTTATCTCTAAATGTCTCGGTACTTATGTAATAACAGAACGCCTTTGTCGCTTATCATCGAAATGTCATTATACAGAGATACGGTAGGGGCAACGAGAGAATTGTACAACGAATAATTAATTAAGCTTAACGTGTCTCGTGTTTTGTATGCATGTATATCCTGTGTACTTTGCAATAGCAGCAGCAAGCAATCGTGCTTCGTATCATCTTTATCCATCCAAATTCTCAATTTCTTCTCTATTCTTTCGTCTCTCCATCTGTCTGGATCATTCAAAGAAGACGCGATAATTCTCGCCCAAGAGACGTTTCTATGTCTGTACTTAAATTTATCTTACAAAATTATTTACAAGTTTCACAGTACCGGCTCCACGAAGGCGAGGAACGAAAGCTGTACACACCCAAAATCCAAGTTCCCCGACCCCCGAGAGCGGTCTAACTTACATTAGTATACACGTTTATTACAAAATATTCGGCTAAAGTATACATATACTTTATATACCAAATGCCAAAAATATTATCCTTGCCTCGTGTGTGTGTATGTATGTACGTGTGAGTGTGTGTGTGTACGTGTAATCTCTTAACTTTTTTCTTCTTCATTTTGTTTGTAAGCTCCAATAAACGCAATGCAAACGGTCTAGTAGGTTTATTAATTACTTTTATACTTTGTTCACCGATGAGATCCATAACGCACCCAGAAATCCTATGAAATTCTCTTGCGATGCAATCCTTTTCCTTTATTCCCTGATCACAGATCTCTACGCTCCACAAAAGTGTCTGAAAGTTCCTCGACACCAGAACTACCAAGCTAATAGATTGGGGTACGTTGAACTCTTTAAAATTAATTGATTCTCAACAATGCTTTCGCTACCATTTCTAATGGCAATTATTAAAGTAGAGTATAGAGAACTACCAAGCTAATAGATTGGGGTACGTTGAACTCTTTAAAATTATTTGATTCTCAACAATGCTTTCGCTACCATTTCTAATGGCAATTATTGAAGTAGAGCATAGAGAACTAGTGATAGTTCTCTTTCAATTTTAATCATGTAGTATTTTAATTATGTTTGAGATGCATTGTCTTCGATAGTTCTAGTGTCTATAAAACATTTGATCAGAACAGCGTAACACTGATTCGCAAGCTAGCTGAAACTTCCAATTATTGATCCATAAATAAGCTGCATCCCATTTAATTTTGCCCGATGAACAATTTTCTCTTCCGTCTCAGTCCATGATACTCTCATTGCACGGAGTCTAAATCGTACAACTGTTCCATATTAAAAATAACTTTCTGTCTCTGGTTTTTGGAGATTCAGTGCCTCGAAGAGTTTTAATTTTTATATACACACCGTCAGAATGATTCTCTTCTAATACTGTGAGCTTTACAAATTAATTTTGTCATCTCTCGATTCTGTTTCCGTCTTTCGCCAGTGGTTAGAAGTTCAGCGTGCCCATGGAACCCCTTTTGTTTCGCTTTCGAACCCGAACAGTATTTCGTTGTATATTTTCCGTTTACAATTTAACCGTGTGCTTTAAAATCTAAGAAATATACAATCGCCCCGAACCGAGCGTTTTCGTTTCACATCGAGGAACACTCAAGACGACCTTGAAGCCTACCGATAAGAAGTACAATTAATATTCAACGCGGCTAATATATGTACACGCAACGAGTACGCGAGAATTTCGACGAGAAACTTTGTACATTAATTTGTTTAATTACACCGCTGTGTACACTGGGCGAACGTTTCATCATCGTAACGCACCGTTTACATTCCTCTTCCTTCGAGTAAAATTCCCAAGGTTCACCGGATTAAAAGAGAAGAACAAATATACAATGCAATAAATAATCGAATCTCGTCTTGCAAACGTTTAAGAATGATAATCCTTCGTTTTACCTCTTCCTTCGCGAAACAATGAAGATGAAACAAACAAAATAATAATAATACCATACAACCTTTTACGATTCGCCTGCAAGTACTTGCAGTGGGTGTAGAATGTATTTGTACACCGATCAATTTACAAATAAAAATTTTGATTGTAGTTTCCTTAACTTCTTCTCTTTTATAATTAATGATATTTTATATATTCTCAGAAATCTGTAAGACAGATCCAAATAATCCAAACTAGTCCAAACAACATTTGCTAGTTAATATAATTTGTGAAATTAACAAAACAAAAAAAAAAGTGGGTAAAAGTATAGAAACAATAAGTATTTGCACGATTCTTATGACGAACCATTTATA
>NC_071984.1:3396443-3399812 GCF_026283585.1 Hylaeus volcanicus | reverse complement strand
ATTAAACAGTTGTGCGAATACTTATTGCTTCAATATTTCTATCGATTGATTCCTTTTTTCTTGTTAATTTCACAACTTACATAAATAGCTATTATTGTTTGGTACTCTATCTATTCTACAGATTTCCAAGAATGTCAAGAATGTAGAATGTCATTGTTTATACAAAAATAAGTTAATGAATTACAATTTTCCATAGTTTTTTTTTTTTTTGGAAATTGATTGGTGTGAATACTCTCTACACCCACTGTGCATATAGTTGTATACGAGTTTTGTTTTTTTATTCTCCCTTAACGCAGTTTCGTACTAGTAAAACGAATGTTCGACACGATGAATCCAGACCAAAAGTCCAAAATGCAGTCGCTGTTATCGATTCGAATCTTCGATCTCAAAGCTCAAGGTCTGACTAGCTCTGTCGAGGTGACTCGAGGTCTGTCCTTTAACAGCGGGAACTCTGATCTTAGATAGGATCCACCTTGTATCGATCAAGGAAACAAGGTTAACGAAAAACGAGGCGGAAAAATCGAAACGACGAGAGAGAAAAAAAGGCTCGAAGAAGGCGTCAGACTTATAAATTTGCGGGAACAATCAGTCTAGGGCCTAGGAAGAAGACTTTTCGCGCTGTACAATTTACCCTAAACAGGCCTGTGTGCTCTTCCATGGAATCGACGATCACCATCGCGATGGAATCGAAAAAAGCAAATTTTCGTTGCGTCCGGAAGGAGCCAGACTCGCTGCGCGAGTCTACTTGAGTCTACGTCTACACCTCGAAGAGGTGTTCTTGAACGAAAGTTGAAAAGAACGTTATTAAATCGAACCCGGAACGCGCAGCGTGTCTCTTTCCTCCGTCCAATCGCTGATTCTTAACTAAGATTAAATATAATAGTTCCGTATCGTTATATTACGCATATAAGCAAATGATATTTACAGAAAAATATGCATGTATGGATAATACGTGTTGTATGTCTGTATCTGTATATATATATATATATATATATATACCCAAGTCGAGGAGTATCACGATCACGGCTTGGATGGATTCTCCTTCCTCCTTTCAGTTACATTCTCCATCAAAAATTGGACTAACGCTACGTATAAACATCGTTAGGGCACCGTTTTCGCCTAAACGAAGAGTGTACGGCTCGATACAGTTCCTCGCGAACGCTCGGACGTGTCACCTAAAATGCGCGAACCCTAGTTCGTCCCCTCAATATACTTAACTATCACGTTTAGGCCACGCGAATTCCGTCGAGAGCGTCTCGTGTAGCGCAACGTTTCTACAAGCGAACGGTTAGCACCTGGGGATCGTTCGCGGCCTCTTCCGCGTCCGGAAGAGACCGCGATAATTCCTTCTCTTTCGCTCGTCGTCGTTCCGTTCGAACTTCCCCTTCCTCCCACCGGAGGGAAACATAAAAAATTTAATCTAATGGAATCAAAGGTCGCTAGCCGACGGCTAGGAATTCATTTCAACGGCGCTATCTTTTATGCGGGTTAAGACCTAGACGCCGGGTGATTGTAAAACGGCTTCTGCGATTGGCCGGGGTACGTCTGGCTCCCCGACGGCGGCGGCGTTGACGAGGAGAACTTGGAGGCCGGCAGCGCGGCGGCGGACGGCGGAATGAACTGAGGCGGGTACGGATTCGATCCTGGCGGTGCTTGCGACGCCTGGGGCACCATGAACTGCTGCGTTTGCTTCGCGGTGGACGACGCGGGCGCCGTGGCGTTCGCGTAGATCGGCTGCTGGGCGTTCTGGGGGACCGTGAACGTCGGATACTGAACCGGGCACGGCTTCGCTTGGAACTGGGGATAGTGGATGGACGCGGAGCCGGGGGGAGGGATGTAGGGCTGGGGAGGTAGCTGAGGAAGAGGGTAGCTCGGCGGCGTGCTGGAGACCGACGGCTGCGGCGGTGACGTCGTCTTCCGTGCCTTCAGGATCGCCTCTGCTGTCAGACCTGGAATTGTTTACAATATATTAATTGGAATGAATCTAATTAACAGACTCGTGGATCTTTGTGCGTTTGTAGGAAATCCGTATGTCTACAAGGTCACGAGATGTACACAGTATGCAATAACATACAAAAAAGTGGGCCTTAGTGTAATTTCGATATTTCTCTGATTCATCTTCTCCCTTAATATTAAACATGCTGATTCGAAACTTTCTTTCCTTGATCTTACAGAAGTTTTATTATTTCTCTGTTTCATTCTCTCCCTTGATATTAAACATGCTGATTTGAAACTTTCTTTCCTTGATCTTACAGAAGTTTTATTATTTCTCTGTTTCATTTTCTCCCTTAATAATAAACATGCTGATTTGAAACTTTCTTTCCTTGATCTTACAGAAGTTTTATTATTTCTCTGTTTCATTTTCTCCCTTAATATTAAACATGCTGATTTGAAACTCTCTTTCCTTGATCTTACAGAACCCTACAGAAAACATAGAAAAAGTTTCTCTTTAAAGTGGAAAATCAATTTTATAAAAATGGTAGAAGGAGTTTTTTTTTAAAAATTCCTCTGTTGATCTTGATAACGATCTAAAATTGTTGTATGAGAGATACACTCGAGAATTTTTGTAAACACATTTGCAAAGGTATGTATAAAGGGTATTAATGAACAAGGGTAACTGGAAAGTAGAACGATCCTCTTACCGTGTTTGCGTGCTCTTTCCTCCTCGTCGTCGCTGAGAAACAATCCGAATTCTCGTTTCAATCTCTCCGTGAGGTTCTCCCGTTGACGTTCGACCAAGGTCGGCGCAGCAGACCACCCGATCGTGCCTTCTTCACCACCTGAATGCGTGAAACGATGTGGTCAGATCATCCCAACTATGTGTATTCAAGTTCATAAATTTGTGGCTCGGTGAAACACGACGTTGGATGGCGATCGTTACCTTTTTTCTCATCGTTTTCCGCGTTGGTGAAGATCGGTAGCGCGTTGAGACCAGGTAGGTCCAGGGAAAGGGAGATTTTAGAGGTTTCCTCGTCGGAGCTCAGGGAAGATGTGCCACTGCTGGCGCTGTTCGATCTGCCTCTTGCTGCACCTTTGTCTGTTGTTGAGGCATCATTCGATGGCTCTGGTTCTGGAGGTGTGCCTGATGATTGTTGCTTGCGCTTACGGTACTCAGATATGGATAGCTGTAACAAGTACACTTGTGAGTCCATCGGATGGATACTGATAGGTGTCACAGATTTGCCATCAATAAGAAACTCGAATGAATTTTAATCAAACATCTTATATACTGTCGAAAGAAACTTTTGTTGCTTGGTTCAAGTCAAAATTTAGTTGTATTTATTGCTAGCGTAACACAACTACTTATAATTGTCTACAAGTGCCCAAGTCCTTGTCGAAGACTGGACTTTGCCTTTCGAATCCTCCAAG
>NC_071984.1:3393761-3396433 GCF_026283585.1 Hylaeus volcanicus | reverse complement strand
GAATCCTCCAAGAATTGAATTAAGCGTTTATATACAGTCAATGTAAGAAGTATTCGTACAAGAACCAATTTAAAATAAAATTAATAAGAAAAGAAATAAGAGGTTAACGTTAGAAATAATAAACT
The DNA here is from genome assembly GCF_026283585.1 of Hylaeus volcanicus. Taxonomy (NCBI): domain Eukaryota; kingdom Metazoa; phylum Arthropoda; class Insecta; order Hymenoptera; family Colletidae; genus Hylaeus; species Hylaeus volcanicus. The sequence goes on along the minus strand of NC_071984.1, from coordinate 3,396,308 downwards.
TTAATTTAATTCTCCCCTTCAATTTATTAATTTAATAAATATATGAAGTTTTATTCGGAATCCTGTATGAATACTTATTACACCGACTGTAGAATTATAAATTACAATTATAAATGCTCATGTTAGACTGTTTGTTTATAGTGGTAAGAAGTGCAACATTATTGTCAATGTTATCGGTATAGATAAACTGTAAATATAACTTTTACTCATCACGGTGTGAATTTTGTAATTATGCAGCATTGTCAAAGACATTGTTTAGTGAAAAACCTAGCGTCAACAGAAATTCAGATAAAATTTAATGGAATATACTGTACAGGGTGTTTTAAATATCTCACAAGAGGATGAAGCTATCAGAAAAGTTGATTACATTACTGTGTTATAATTCAGAATTGTACTCCCTCTAAACAAAGCACTTGGATCCTGAAACGAATAAGCGAACAAAAATTTCCTTCAGTAATTAAACCAAGTCACAGATGTACAGGATATGCTTCAGAACACATTAATCCTAATTAACCTCTCCTAATTTTAAATCATTCGTACAACGTTTAGTTTCAAAGATAAAAATTGAAAGCTTAGAAGCCTCTTTCCAGAAATTCAATTTTTGCAACAAACTGCCAACTCTTCAATTTCTATTTTCGTAACCAAGCGTCTTATGAATAAACTGTAAATATAAAAAAGTATCGTCTCGCCGTTCCCTATAAGCTGATATTTAAAAAGAAATTCATTTAACATTTCAAATGCAGCCATTGCAGTGAAAGGATTAGAGTTTCGCACCTTTCTCTTCACAGGAGCGCTGACTTCAGGTTTAAATGCTGGCGCAGGCATGTTGTTTGGAACGACAGTCCTGGGGTCCTTCAATCTCTTCACTTCTTTGGGTGGGACCTCCTCTTCCTTCGCTGGAGCGTCTTCAGGAGGAACTTGTTGGGGTTCGGTTCGCACAGTCCTGGTTGCAGGTTCCTGAAGATCCACGCTCTGCTCCGGAGTCTCTAACTTTGGCTCGGTGTACGACGTGCTGTTCTCGTCGATGGTCTCTTCCTTGACCTCCTCGGGGGTCAGATCGTCTAGCTTGGCTTCCAGCAATTCCCTCAAGGCCGTGGAAAGCATGGACTTCTGTTCGCCGTTCTTGGACTCGTCCGTCGACTCTATGTCGATAGTAGACTCAATAATGGCCGCCTCGAAGTTCAGCTGGCTTTTGGAGGAACTGGTCACCTCTGCCTTCTTGCGGATTCGCTCGCTCAACGGTGGAATGGAATGGAACATCTTGGGTGGTTCCGCGATGGACTCCGTGTCCATGTTGGACGAGGTGGACTCGAATATAGACTCCTCCGAGGAAGCAACGAAGACAGAAGGTTGCTCCATCTTCTGAGATTCTTGGCTGTGCTCCACTGCCTTCGCATCCTCCTCCAGAACGTCGTCCCGTTCGGGTTTGCTCTCGAACTCCTTGAACAATCTCTCCTCGTGGTTCATGTCGAAGGACTTGAAGGACGGCTCGTACTTGACGTCGTCCATCTCCTTGTCATCGGACTCGGAGTCCTCTTTGGAGCTGTCCATCAGACCCTCTATACCATCCATGCTCTTGTCCTTCTCCGAGCTGGTGTCTATCTTCTCTTTGTAGTCGTTCCCGTCGTCGCCAGTGATCTTCTTCATCTGAGCCTCGACGTCGAACTCGTCGATGGACATGTTGTCGTCGTCCGACTTCTCGTCGCATTTAGCGTTGTCGGATTTCTCGTCGTCGTCGTCGTCAGACTTGTCGTTCTCCATGGCCATGCCTCCTCCGAACTCGAGCCTCATCTCAGCTACTCTTTGCTTCAGGACAGCGTCGGATTCCATGGCAGCGATGGGAGAGCTCAGATCCTCCATCTCGGTGTCGCCTTGGTCAACTATCTCCACCGTGCCTTGCTCAACCTTCACCTGTTCCTCCTTCACGCTGTGTTCCTTCTTGATCTTGTCCTTTCGATGGTCAACCATTGGCGACTCTAATTCCTCCTTGACGAAGGTTCTCGAATCCAGCTGCTCCGGAGCCTCGCACTCCATCTCTTCTTTACATTCCTCTTTCACCTTGATCTCGTCGTCTCTCTTCACCAACGGAACGTCCATCTGCATCATCTCCGCGGGCTCCTCCTTCTTCAGGCTCTTCACAGGAAAATCCTGGGGGATCTCGATCGACAGCTTCTGCCTCAAGTGTGGATTCACCTGCTCGTGCGTGTTCACCTCTTCTTTTATGGACTCTCCGTCCAGATTTCGATCCTCGCTCTGTTCCATCAACGGCGACTGCAGGTGCTCCATGAAATCCTCCTGGAGACAGTTTTCAAATTTTTTATTTCATCGCTAGAGAGCTCATGAAACTGGAAGTCTGTTAAATTGTTACGCAAGATACAATGAGCTGAGAATGAGAAAAACTGTGTACTTGGATAGAGTGAATTTGGCAGAAGTAAACAGTTTCTAAGATGCAAGAAAATCTTATTGCATTTAAATGTTTCGATTGGCAGAGACTCTAGCTTTCTTATTTTTTGATGACAGCACTTGACGCAGTGGCCAGCAAATTCT
>NC_071984.1:3390865-3393751 GCF_026283585.1 Hylaeus volcanicus | reverse complement strand
TTTTTTGATGACAGCACTTGACGCAGTGGCCAGCAAATTCTATTCTCTTCAACAATATTCAATTACAAAATGAAGAGAAACAGCGAATGGAATAGTTAATCTCTACAGCGAATAGAAGAAATAATCTCTACAGCGAATAGAGAGATATAAGCCAGACCGTAGAGCCCTATACCAAATCTGAAACTTACATCTACAGGACACATGGTCCTACTGGTGGGCAGAGATTCGGGTAGCATGGTTGGGGTGGTAGGTGGTGTGTAATTATCCGACGAGAGGCTCTCCCTGGCTATCCTCCTCTTCTTCGGCGGGGCAACCATCTCGCTGGGCGGTGGACTTTCGGGTCTGCTGTTCGGGGAGTCGCACTCCTCGGAGATGGCTTGTCGTAGCCACCTCTTCTTGGCGGAACCAGAGGACACGGGACACGCGTTGTTCCCAGCGGCCGTCTGCTTGCGCTGAGGAGGCGAGTCGCAAATCCCGGAGACCGAATTGGCGGCTTGGACCAAAGTGGCCAGGCTCTTGGCCGCGTAGCTCTGACTCAAGAACTCCGCCGACGAGTCCGCTGGCAACGAGAAGTCCGTGGACCTGCAGAGCTGGTTTATGGAGCTAGAAAGAGGGGTGGATGGCAAGGCTGGTAGAGGAGAGACCTGGGGGACGTTGGCCTGCGGCGGGTCCGGTGACTCCTTGAGCCATTCGTTCATGAGGACCTTCTTGGTCTTGGGGAACTTGAATCCAGGCGCCAGCGGGCCGACCGCTGCTGCGACGAGCAAGCAAGCAGAAGAGAGTGGAGTGGATGGCGTGGAGCTCTGGGAGCTACTGCTAGCTCCGCTGTCGCAGGTCGGGCTCTTCATTGGCGTAGGCTGTTGCAACGGAGGGGAGCTGGGCCCCGGCGCGTTTGAGTTCGCCAGAGCCAACAGCAAGCCAGCAGCCGTTGGGATCCCTTGATGCCCGGACCCTGGATTCACGATCTCGCCAGCGCTTTTCGCTGAGGTGTGCAGATGAGAAGAGTAAGGCGCGTCCCGATTCTGCGAGTGATTCTGGCCCAGCAAAGGCGGCGATTGCATGGAATTGCTCTCTTCTCCGGAGGACACGTCGGAGTCCGCGGAATTCAACCGGGTCCTTCGACTGCTGCCCTGCGATTGGGAGCTGCTCGTGGTCCTGGTTCGACCTTTTCTCCTCTTCCGCCTCAGGGGTCTGTCGGAGTTCTGCTGCTTCTGCTTCGACTGCATCGTCACGCTGGGAGCGTCCTCGTTGTCGCTGTGCGTGCTTCCGGACTCCTTCCTCTGAGCATTTCGCGCCTGGACTTCTTGCTTCCTCTGTTCCGCTTTCTCCAGCCTCTCGAACGCCTTCATTATGGCCTCCATCTTCCTCTCTTCCCTGGTCATCTTCTTCTTGTCCTTCTTGCTCTCCGGCGCCGGCGCCTGGCTCAACGTCGGCGACACCTGCGGTTGCTGAACGGTAGGCGTCGGTACCTCCTCTTTCGGAGGCTGGCGAGTCGTGTTCGCCACGGTGGTCGTCACCGTTCTTCTAGGGGGTGCGGATACGGAGGAGACTGTCGTTACCGGCGGGGTAGGTGGGGCCACGCTGGTGCTCGGAATCACAGGCGCAGGCTCGCTGTCCTCGCAGATCGTGTTGCGTCTACCCCTCCGTCTTCTTTCTCGGCCACTGTAGAGAGAAATTATTGTACAGGCTGTGTTGCGAGGAACAGTGGTGGATTAATCACGCAGCAGGGATTAATGGATGAAGAGAGTTCATATAAATTTGATACCGTGGGTTTTTCTATTAAAAATTACTTGTTATCATCAGATATCTAATAAAAGGATTCCTATAATTCCCATTCTTCAGTTTCAGAAGGACCCGGTTGATACATTATTTTGAAAAAATTGTAGTAGGCCACGGGAGACCATCTAAATCATTTCAAGTAGCTGTGAAGTAGCTGCGAAGTAGCTTCAGGGACTTTACAACTATACAATAAATGAACAAATACAGCCTGTACGTCTATATGAACCCTCTTCATCGTTTACACGTTTCTTTCTTCTGCTTCCGATTCGTGAAACTTACTCAGCGCTCTCGGCGAGCGCCCCGTTGCTTCCTCTTCTGGTCAACTGATTAACAGGCGCGACCTGACACTCCCTGGGGTTGTTGCACGCGCAGAAGACGGGTATCATCGGGCCGTTGGGATTAGGCGACAGCAGCAGGTCGTGTTGCTCGTGCCTGATGGTAATCTCCGCGTTCTTCTCCACCGCGGTGGTGGTCACGATATACAAATGTAACGTTCCTTTCTCTATACAGTGCTTTACTTCCGCGTTAGGCTTACAACTACGTCGCACGAATCTGGCGTCGTTTCCGTAGGTTCTAGTGTCCACGCACACTTCTGTCCCGTCGCGGGGCAACCGATAGAAGAACACGAACGGTCCCGGCCTCTGTGTGTGCTGGCGTCCCTGGGGATGCGACGGCCGGTGCTGCGTGCTCAGCATGTACTTTCCCCGGAGCTCCACCACCGGCGTGTTCGGTGGAAGGTACATCGTCGCCACTAGGAACTGCAACAATGTACGAAGAAGGTTAAAAACTATCAAAAGATTCTATTTTTTAGCACTATTTGATGGAAAAGATTTGAGTAAAAAGTTTAATAATTTTCAAAAATTCATAGCTCTCTTAATAATTAACAGTTTTGATCGAAACTTTTTTCCCTTGTAGATCTTGTAAAAGCCTACAAAAAATATGCAGAAAGTTTTTCTCTAAAGTGAAAACTCAATTATTTAAAAATGAGAGAATGATTTTTGGGAGGGTTCGCCAGGGTTGATGTCACCAGAGCTTATAGCTCTCTTAATAATGAATATTTTTGAGCGAAACTTTTTTTCCTTGCAGATCTCACGGAACCCTGCGGAA
>NC_071984.1:3380603-3390855 GCF_026283585.1 Hylaeus volcanicus | reverse complement strand
TTGAGCGAAACTTTTTTTCCTTGCAGATCTCACGGAACCCTGCGGAAAACGTATAGAAAGTTTTTTTATAAAGTGAACGCCTAATTTTTTAAAAATCGGAGAATGATTTCTTTTGAAAATCCCAAGAGGGTCCTTTCACTGTTGATTTTGATAACAATTTAAAATTGTCTATAAAAATTATATAACGTTTTCTCGGCCAAAATGAAGTGCATAACAATGTACCCATCGTTTATATGCGAAATGCCAATTTTCAATATAAATTTTATAGGTTAGAATTTCAAATTCTATAAAATTCTATAAAAAATTCAATAAAAATGGAAACACCTCGAAAAATATTCGTTTCTTGATCAAATACATTCGACAACAATTTCATATCTCATCGAGATGTACAAGTTTTGTTTAAAACATTTCTTCGAAAGATCACTTTTTTTTTTACTCAAAACAATTTTTTTTCTTTTCTTTAGGAATTTTTTTTTCATAAACGATACAAGTCACTCCTACATGTCACTTAACAAAATATGCTTCGTTATACCCGAGGAAGCGGAAAATAATTTTTATTGACAATTTTAGATTCTTACCAAAATCGACTAGGGAATTCCTAGGGAATTCTTAAAAATATCATTCTGCCATTTTTAAAAAATTGTGTTTCCACTTTAGAGAAAAACTTTCTATATGTTTTCTATAGGGTTCCATAAGATCCACCACGAAAACAAGTTTCAATCGAAAATGTTCATTATTAAGAAAGCTTCTTCCATATTTCATTCGCGTCTCCTCCGCTTTTTAAAAATCCCTAACAAACACGTTTCTTACACCCCGTACGGAATTATTCTGCCTACCCTAACGCTATTGCTGTGCACGTTGAGCCTGCATTTCCCTGTGGCGATGGCGTTCATGTTGCTCTGCCTTAGGTCGCCGTGCGTGCCGTTCACCTTGATAGAAGATATCCTGGCTCTGAGCTCGGGGCTATAGTGATTCGTTACGGCTTCTTCGTAGCGCTCTATCCACTGTCTGAGCGGCGCCACGTTGGAGTTCCACGTGTCCTGGGTCTCCTCTTCCTTGTCCTCGAGGCTCATCCTTCGTTTGACCTTGCGTTTACCCGGGCCACGTTTAGTGGTTTCCTTTTTACGGACTACGCTCGACTGTCTCGGGTGGGAGTCCCTCCTCTGCCTCTTTGCAACGTTGTTGTTATTGTTGTTGTTGTTGTTCAGGCGTCTCACTTGGGGCGGCGGTTCGGACTTCCGCCGCTGCACTTGGTGTTGCTGCAAGGTTCTCTTCTTTGGAACCGTGTTCACGCCGACGTCCGTGTCGGCTGAGCTGGTGGACGACGTGTCGGACGACGTGTCCGAGTTTAACAGTTCCTCTCGCTTGCGCATCTGCAGCGCGCGGGCCCTTTGCCTGTCCACGCGTCGCGGCCGACAGATCTCGCAGAGGTACTCGTCAGGAATGTTTGAACGGTCTATGCCCATGCAGTCGACGTGCTGCCAAACTCTGAAATAATTAGCTCATTAGATGATTTGCAATAACGAACAAAGATGAAAAGTGATACTGATACTTACAGGCATCGATCACAGCAGATCATGTACCCATCGTCATGCTCAAAGTCACTGAAAATAACATTCCCTTTTGAGTAATCAGTTATCTACCTAGGCCCCACTCACAGTACTTGTAATCTTGCTATCTATTTCAGGAAGTTAGAATTCATTCCATTTGAATTATATTTATAGTTCGTACAGAATAATGCCATTCCAAACCACGCATTCTTGAAAATGATTTGTTTCTTTACCCTACAAGTCAGAAATCCTTACTGTGGTTCATCGCAACTGCTTACCATATACATCTAGTAACACTATCTTCATCGTCTCCTTCACCCTCTGGAGCAGTTTCAGTTTCTTCACCTTCCGGTTCAGCTTCTCTACCTGCTTCGCTGCTAATAGCACTGGCAGCGTCATCCTCCACGTTGGTGCCAATTATAACTGAAATTAAATGCAGCGTTACAAGTAAGTAATGGTGTTGCAACTTTACGTATTCATAGTCAGAATAAAATTTAAGACAATTCAACTATGCAAAATGCTAATTTTCAGTATAAATTTTATAGATTAGAATTTCAGTATTACTGTTTGACTAGCCTTACAGTTATAAAATGTGAAACTCTGCGTTACAAGTTTCGGTATAAATTTTATAGGTTAAAATTTCAATAGTAGTTGGAACTTTACATATTCATAGTCAGAATAAAATTTAAGACAATTCAACTATGCAAAATGCTAATTTTCAGTATAAATTTTATAGATTAGGATATCAGTATTACTGTTTGGGTAGCCCTATATATAAAAAGCGAGTCTCTGTAATTCTGACTTACCTTGCCCGTAGATATAAGGATGCTGAGAAGTCGCAGTGGAGCTCCCAGCACCATTGATAGGCTGCTGCTTTGGATGAGGCGGTGGCGAGGGTGGTGGAGGTGTTCGTGGTGGAGGTGCTCCGTAGTTGTGATCTTGGAGAACGAACTGAAGACACTGCGACAAAGAATGAATCAAAAAGGGAAAGTGTACATGACTGAAAGCGTGTAACAATTGTACACGCTACATAATTACAATATGATCGTAACGTGTTACCTCGTAGGGAAGTGGCATTCTTTTAATCGGAGATTTAGGAGCAGTTTGATGTTCGTCTTCTTTAGGTATGCGCAGCTCAGGTTCGATTCTAGAAATATAACGCTTCAATTATTTGGTTATTAACAAACTTCAAAACTAAGGCTTGTCACTAAAAGAGTGCTACGCAAACAAAACTCCATTCATTCTTGAGAAGTAATGTATTTAAGAAAAGTAAAAGTGTCGCACGACATGTTGCATTCGGTAGCTATGCAACTTCAGAATACTTTTATTCGAATAAATGAATACGATGTGTAAATTTCTTAAAAATTTCTGGAGAAAAGATGTACATTGTTTTTAACTTATTCGCATAAGGGTTTTAACTGTTTGCACTTGAGAGGTAACTCTAAGTCGCCACTAGGTTTTCTTTAGGTTTAATTTCCTTGGAACATGAAAGTGCCAATAAAATGATTGTCGTTGAAGCAAAGGTGACCTGATTTTCAAATCTTTAATTAGAGATCTCATTCTCGAAGTCAATATAATCTTAGCATTCGTGGCAATAGAATGCTAAGAAAGCATCTCGAGTTGCTGGTAGATACCAGAAGAGAAAGGCCTCGATAGGGTTAATACCATATATACACTTGAAACAATAGTTACACCGATGCATTCAAAATAAAAAGATGTTTGCTAATCGCACACTACAAGTGCAAGTGCTCAAATGCACTCGAGTATAAATTACAAGTGTATAAATTACAAGTGTTTGATATTAAAGAACGATGAAAAAATACAAATGAGTGTCGATACGAAAACCCAATACGCCAGGTTGATTCTATTTCTATTTCATTATACGTTACAAAGCTACCGACAAGGAAAGCAGCTAAAACTAAAACCAGGAGAGCGTGTTCCACCAGCAACAAGCAATACTAACTTGATCTCGACATCCTTGCGAGGTTCCGTACTAGTTACAGGCAGTAAAGTTTTTATTTGTCCAGCCTGTTGTCTAACTTGCTGCGGAAACTGGGACGACATGATAAGCTGCTTTTGCTGTATCGTTTGTTGTTGTACCTTGACGGGCTGGCTCTTATGCATCAACATGTTGGGCGCGACAGCCTGCTGAGGGAGCAACGTTTTGATGCTGGCTTTCTGGCCCGCCGCAGGAGTCGGTATCTGACTCTTGGCGGCGGTCACGTTGGCGTTCAGCGAGGTCTTCAGTCCAGCGACCTTCTGCTGATGATTCCGCTGTGCAGACTTCTGAGGCGGTATGGTCTTTATGCAGCCAGGCTGCTTCTGAGTGTTCTGAGGCCCTATGACGTTCTGTTGTTGCTGTATGATCTTGACTGGCTGCTGAAGACTCTGGACCTGGTTCTTCGGCACCCCTACCCTCATCACCATTTGCTGCTGCTGCACCTTGGAGTTCACCTGGTTTCGTTGATTGTTCTGCATGGTCGCGATAGCCGTGACCTTCTGGTGCATGTTGGCCACGCTGTGACTCCGCTGCGTCTGTTGATTCACGTTTGCCTGTTGCTTGTTACCAGTATGCTGTTGAGACGGTTGCTGGGAAGTCTGTTGTATCAGCTGGTGCTGCTGAAGCTGACCGGTGTTCTGTACGTGCATCTGTTGGGACTGTGGCTGCGACATGGTCTGCTGCTTGCCACTGGCCAGCAGGTTCGAGTTCTGCTGCGCCTTCGCTATGTTGGGCACGCTGTTGCTCTTGCAAACGTTCGTCATAGATTGTACTCTACTGGAATTGAGCCCAGCCACGGTCTGGGACTTTTGCAGACCCGCCGCGGACTGGGATCTCTGGTGCTGCGACGAGTGCTCCTGCTGGCCGTGCTTGTGATGAATCTGCGCCGACTGTTGCTGAGCCTGCACCTGGCCCAGCACTTGCGTCTTCTGTATACCAGCTACAGAGTTGCAAGACTTCTGAACGTTGTTCATGGTGGTAGGTAGCTGCTGCCTGGGCACGGCCAGGCTCTTCTGCGGCTGAGTCTGCAGCTTCTGCATACCCTGCTGACCACCGACGAGCTGCTGCGTCTTATGATTAGGATGGCCAGCCAATACCTGCGACGATACCTTCTGATTATTGTAAACCTGCGTCACCTTCTGCCCGGCCATGGCGTTGGACTGCGCTTTCGGGAGGTTCGAGTTCCCCTGCTGGACTCTCTGCACGCCGGCGTTGTTCACCACCTGGTTAACAGCGAACTGGGTCGCCTGAACAGCGGACGTCGTCAACACCTGACCCTTCTGAACAGTTTGTATCCTAGGTACCGAGTTCCTCTGAACGGTCACGCCCTGGCAGACGTTCGCCACGCCTTTCACCTTCTGCAAGTTCACCGTCTGCGACTGGCCAACGAGGTTCTGGCCCTTGGCGTATATCCTCTGGATATTCGGCATGGAAGCTGCACTGCTTACGGTCTTCACCTGTCCAGCCTTCACCAGCTGCTGCGATGGAACCGACTGGATCTTCTGATGCAAACTGGCCTGCAGCCCGGACACTATGGTTGCCTGTTGCTTACCCTCGCAGCCTACCACCTGGTTCCTGCCGTGATGTTTGCTCTGCGCTGACGCCGCGTGCTGCAGAGGGTACAGATGGGTCACCCCGTTGCCTGGAGACGATAAGGATTGAGAGTTTATTGGTATGTGGGTGACGTGAGGGGACGCGTTCAGAGTCAGAGGGGTCTGGTGGCTCGAGGATGGTAGCTTCTGAGAGATGACGCGGGTGGTCAACACCTGGGTGGTGTTCGTCTGGGACCCAGCTATCTTCTGAACGTCCCTGGTGACCTTGGTCACCGGATAGGTGACGCTGACGGACTTGACGGTGGAGAAGGAGATGACGTGGCCGGTAGGGATCTGCGTGGTGGCCTCCAGACACTGGAGGATCTGGGATTTGCTGCCATCCTCGGCTCCGGAGACGGCATGAGAGGTTTCCTGGGCTAGCAGCGCCGAGGATGGCTGGCCACCGTTGCTGGCCTTCTTCTCCAGCCCCGTTTCCACCGTGCCCAGCTGCAGAACGAAGCTCATGGTGGTTTCAGCGGGCTGAGGAAAGCCGTCGACGCATTTCGTTGGGGCGGCATCGTTCTTGGCGACGTCGCCGCGCTCGGCTGGGGACACCGGGGGAGGTGGGCCGGGCCCTGGGGACAATTGCTCCCCACCCCCACCTGTTCCACCCCCCGATAACTTGATCACCGACGGGGTCGACGTTTTGGAGGCCTTTCGATCACGCCAACTGGAAACTCGAGCGAGTTACGATCGAATCGCTATCCTCGCTCGGCAGCCTCACGGCGAAATTGTCGATTCCGCTATTTGAGGATCCCGGACCATAGGCTGCAACATCAAACGGTCATTGGTTAATTAATCTGCATACAATTATTAATAGAATAATTATAATGATTATTTATATAATGATTTAGTCATTTTCATATGATTTAAAATTATTAATATTTTTCTGTCCCTTTTGCAATTATAATGTTCTAATGCAATTGTAATTGCAATTATAATGTTGTCCGAGGTTTCGTTGAGGAGATATTAACAGAAAACTCTGACCAATCAGAGCGCGAGGCGGCCGCGCTCCTCGACCAATCAGAGCGCGAGACGGCCGCGCTCCTCGACCAATCAGAGCGCGCGTACGCCGGTGGAGCGCTCGCGGTAGCGTAGGCTACGTGCTAGGCTCCACCGGCATACTTGTGCTCCGATTGGTCGGGGAGCGCCGCCACCTCGCGCTCTGATTGGTCGGGGTTTTCTGTTAATATCTTCTCAACGAAGCCTCGGACAACATTTTCGTTAAGGAAAAAGTTGTTTCAAATCACCTCCCGAACCATCTCCTACAAGGTGTTACAACATTTTTCAGATACCCTGTATAATAATAATTTATTAATTTTCATACAATTTAAAATGATTACTATCTCTGTCTCTTTTGCAATTATAATGTTGTAATGCAGTTATAATTGCAATTATCATGTTATAATATTCCATTATATAATTATTTATTAATTTTCATACGATTTAAAATGATTATACTATTTCTGCTTCCATATTTATACTAAATATTTATTCCAATGATCAATTGCAATTATAATATTATAATATTCCATTATATATTATAATAATCATTTTTATAATATATTATTAATTTTCACACAATTCAGTATTGACCACTACTTCAGTTCTTTTTATTTATACCAATAATTTGTGCCAAAAATTATAAATTAAAATTGTTTATAATTTTGTACGTACTACATAACAATTGAAAGAAGTAATTACACCAAATAAATGCGACTAATTATAATTTCGTTTGCAATAAACCGTTCTGCTTAAACGGATTTGAATATAAAAAAAAAGGGTGGGGGGAAACTTTTTAAAAACGAACCTAACGATACATTCTCCGATCGCTATACCTCGGTCGTAATTACTTTAAAAGATCGCACACGAGCGTGTACTTGAATTTACTTACAGTGTAAACGTCGACAAGCGACGGTTAAAGAAAAGAAAAATAGTTTGCTGACACCATGCATTAAAGATAAAGAGCGACGCATCGTTTCGACCAACAACGTCTCGTGAATTATTCATGCGTTGTAACAAAAGATATAAATATTAACTAGCATTTTTTTTCCTTACGTCATGGCGACTCATACGAGAACTCAACGCGATAGCGCTGCAAACACTAAATTACGAAGTTACCTTGGAATGGTAACGACGAATCTGATAGAAAAAGAATTTATATGTGTATATATATACAGGGTGTCCCAAAAATGTTGGAGGTCCTTGAAAGGGATGGTTCGGGAGGTGATTTGAAACAACTTTTTCCTTTGCAAAAATGTCGGATGGGGCTTCGTTAAGTAGATATTAATTAAAAAAACCCGACCAATCAGAGCGCGCGGATACCGTTGGAGCGGCCGCGGTAGCGAAGGCTACGCGCTGAGCGGCCGCGTCAATATCCTTCGATGCACGTCGAGTCGCTTGTTCGCGTACGAGAGCGGCTACCTAGCGCGTAGCCATCGCTACCGCGGCCGCTCCATCGGGATCCTCGCGCTCTGATTGGTCAGTATTTTCCGTTAATATCTCCTCAACGAAGCCTCGGACAACATTTTCGGTAAGGAAAAAGTTGTTTCAAATCACCTCCCGAACCACCTCTTACAAGGTGTTACAACATTTTTCGGACACCCTGTATAATAATAATTTATTAATCACCTCCCGAACCACCTCTTTCAAGGTGTTACAACATTTGTCGGACACCCTGTATATATAACTTTAATCGAAAGTCAGGAAAAAGAGAACTTTTAACTTTCTAATTTTTATCTTCAAAACGAAACGTCGCACGAATAAATTGTAAGTAGAAAAAAGTTTCGTCTTATCGGTCTCTATAAGGTGATATTTTAAAAAAAATTGATTTAATAAATTTACATGTCTCCAAGTTCAATTTCGTTCGCAAAGGGTCGATCGGGAAGGTAATCTCGGATAAAGTAGTAATTCGTGGCCATTTGCTTTATCGATTGAGAACCGCTAGTATTATTTCAGATGGCGAGAAATCAGGGAAACTGCCAAAACAGAGCCAACCGAACGGTTTACAGCAGAAACAAAACTATATTCCCCGTGGCTAAATATAACCTCGTTGCAACAGTTACGTACGGCGGCTGTAACTGGCCGATAAACGTTCCACGCTACATCTCTACAAAGCCGTACGTTACAACTTCCTAGAAATCCTACATATCGATAGGCAACTTCGTTCAACGCGACTATACGAACAACTGTTTTGTTTTCTTTCTACGAGGCGATGAGGTTAGGGAAGAGTGAAATTTATGGCGTTGATATCTCCGCAATGCAATACTTTATTTCCAGTAAATATTTACCCCGCGATTGTGGCTGTCGACGACGATAATCGATTTTTTTACGATAGCACAACTAACGATGAGGCTGTAGGACTACTCTCAAGTTTGAATATTTCATAGCTGGATATTTCAGTGTAGAAGTTTATTCGAGCAATAAGCCACGAATAATGATTAAATAATCACGATATTGATTTTTTTTATTTTTTTTTTCTCGACAAAATATGTGTTCATAAATACGTGTGATTTCATATCTTATCGAGATGTACGAGTTTTGTTCGAAACATTTATTCAAAATAATTTTTCTACTTTTCCTCAGGAATTTTTTTCTCATAAACAATAAAAGTTAGTCCTACACGTTACTGGACAAAATATGCCTCATTTCGACCGAGGAAGCGAAAAATAATTTTTATAGACAATTTTAGATGTTCGCCAAAATCGACTAGGGAATTCCTAGGGAATTCTTAAAAATATCATTCTGCCATTTTTAAAAAATTGAGTTTCCACTTTAGAGAAAAACTTTCCGTATGTTTTCCGTAGGATCCCATGAGATCCACCGCGAAAAAAAGTTTCGATCGAAAATCTTACTTATCAACGGAGCTGCGAATTTTTGAAAATTAGTCAACTAGCACACTTTCTCAGTCCTGGTACCACCTAGGGAATTCTCAAAATATCATTCTGCCGTTTTTAAAAAATTGAGTTTCCACTTCAGAGAAAAACTTTCCGTATGTTTTCCGTAGGGTCCCATGAGATCCACCACGAAAAAAAGTTTCGATCAAAAATCTTACTTATCAACGGAGCTACGAATTTTTGAAAATTAGTCAACTAGCACACTTTCTCAGTCCTGGTACCACCTAGGGAATTCTCAAAATATCATTCTGCCGTTTTTAAAAAATTGAGTTTCCACTTTAGAGAAAAACTTTCCGTATGTTTTCCGTAGGGTCCCATGAGATCCACCACGAAAAAAAGTTTCGATCAAAAATCTTACTTATCAACGGAGCTACGAATTTTTGAAAATTAATCAACCTTTTTCGATAGCTTAATATTTTTTTAAAATACTTCACCTTCGATCAATCTCTCTATTTAATCACAAGTCATAAAAAAAAATAATAATCATTATTCTGAATTTCCAGTAACGTCTCCTGTAAAGTGGGGTATAGGTCCACTTGGAAACGCGTCACGGTGGTAAAGGAATCAATGGCCGCCACCGTCGCGGCGGTTGTCGGCATGTAAACGAATCCTAACCGAAGTTTGCTACGAATCTCTCCACTCTCCGCGCTCCGGCGAAATTAACGAGCTTCCGCGCGCTTACTCGCGAGCGTGCAGCGTCGCAGCTTGGTTTGTCGCGTTGGCAGCAATGGGATTTGTCGCGACCTACTTGGCGTACCTCGACCCTTGCATTGATTCAATGCGAACCAAAATTATTCCCCAACGATTATCGTTCCGCGCTGACCTCCTCCGATCATCCCTCGTCTTTTATCGAGGGATCGTAATATTTACCATACTAGACTCCGGACAGAGAAAGATATAGATTTGGTATTCTTTGAAGCGAGATCATTTTCCCCTATGCAACTTATTCCCTGATTTAGGCCCTAGTGATTATTGTATGATTCATACGTAGCTCCTAGATATTTATTAACCTACAAGATACCAAATGGTACATTTACACAAACACTCGAGCCATTTCGATATTTAACATTCATAATATTCTTAATATTTTAATGTTTATAAATATATTCTTATATATTCTTATTTTTTATATATATATATAATAACACACACACACACACACACACACACACACACACACACACACACACACACACACACACACACACACACACA
>NC_071984.1:3376515-3380593 GCF_026283585.1 Hylaeus volcanicus | reverse complement strand
AGAGAGAGAGAGAGAGAGAGAGAGAGAGAGAGAGAGAGAGAGAGAGATCCTAACGTATATACATATATATATATTTCATTCTTATAGATGCATATATTTAACTGGCAATTTTGTTTTTAAATCCCTTGTCCTTTTCAAAATGGCGTCTCAATATAAGGTAAACCTAATTAAATGAATTTTTATTTCTCCATTACGAATTATTCGATCGTACAATTTTCAACCTACTGTTTTCATTCAACCAGCAATGAACAAACAATGAGCAAACAATGAACAAACAATGACCAAACAATTAATTACTTAATTAATTAAATAGACCGAATTTCGTCTATTCGTGATCCGCTGTTAATTTTTCTGTTGGCTACAGATTGTAAACATCGCGAGTCGCTGCATGCTCGGATCTCATTCATAGTATCGTTATTCCGCGCACAATGCTATTAATCGAGTATTGTTACATCGGTGGCCGTCTGCGGAATCGTTTGACGCTTCCGCTGATCTCTCCCTCGCCCTACTCTCGCGGTTGCAGGGAAATGGTGTTGCTCTCACTAGCGAACAACCGCGCAGTTTTGTTGCGCATCCTAACGTCCGTGCATCCAACCATGTAACGAGCAATTGTAGCTATCGATGGAACCCTATGTGCAACCTTCCACCGAATCTTTCAACACTTTCAGAGGCTTTCCGTTTCACCCTCAACGGAGGGTGAACCATCCAGAGGCTCTTGGGATTTTTTGCCGGGAAAACCATAAGATTTCTTGCGATAGGGTTTTTTTTTTTTATTTATTACTACAGGTTTGAAATATGCAAAAATAATACGCACTGTCAAAATTTCCAACATGGACGCCTCATGGGGAATTTTATTAAGAGAGGATTCTCCTTTAGGGTTTTTTTGGGATTTTTTTTACAGGAAGACTATAAGATATCTTGCAATAGGGTCTTTTTTTATTCATTCCTACACTATTTCACGTATCTCAAAATTGCAAATATGGATGCCTCATGGCCATAGGGATTTTTTGAATTTTTTTGCGAGTGAACCATAAGGTCTCCAATATATCGCGATTTTTTCCTACACACTGTGAAACGATTTTCTTTCCAAGAATCTGTGCCAATACTCCTATATCCAGCGGTTCCACGGCGTTGAGGAAAAAGTAAAGACCCGCGGCCATAATGCGAATACCGATTCCCCCACCCGCCGGTCGGCACTAACCCTACCAGCAACTAGTTCTACGCCGTAGAAATAAACGTTCGGCCTCTCGCTCTCTCTACAGTGGCCATCTTTTCTTCCAGCTCTTTCTCTCCTCGCGTGCTCGCCGGCAAGGGGGAGCAGGAGTGTGTAACATGCAGTAAGTCGTATACAAAGGCCTGATTGCCGGACACTCGGTGAAATATGCCAGTCCTGCCAATAACCGGTATCGCGCTGTCTTTTTCGCGCTTTTGCCATGTCTTCGCCGCGCTGGATGCGAGAGAGGAGCGGTCGAGGGGGCAGGGGACAGCGCACGGGGAAGGGGCGACACAGGGGAGGTGGGAGAGGGGAGAGAAGCGAGCGACAAACGCCCGTGGAAATGAACCGAGATACAGAGACAATGCTACGGACTGAATACAGGGTGTCCCAAAAATGTTGTACCACCTTGAAAGAGGTGGTTCGGGAGGTGATTTGAAACAACTTTTTCCTTAGCGAAAATGTTGTCCGAGGCTTCGTTGAGGAGATATTAAGAGGAAACCCCGACCAATCAGAGCGCGCGTATACCGTTGGAGCGACTAGGCGTCCGCGCCCATACGCTACCGCGGCCGCTCCACCGGCATACGCGCGCTCTGATTGGTCGGGGAGCGCGGCCGCCTCGCGCTCGAATTGGTCAGGGTTTTCTGTTAATATCTCTTCAACGAAAACTCGGACAACATTTTTGCTAAGGAAAAAGTTGTTTGAAATCACCTCCTGAATCACCCCTTTCAAGGTGTTACAACGTTTTTGGGACACCCTGTATATACGGAGTGGAGGTGATTCGAAACAACTTTTTCCTTAGCGAAAATGTTGTACGAGACTTCGTTGAGGAGATATTAAGAGGAAACCCCGACCAATCAGAGCGCGCGTATACCGTTGGAGCGACTAGGCGTCCGCGCCCATACGCTACCGCGGCCGCTCCACCGGCATACTCGCGCTCAGATTGGTCAGTGTTTCCAGTATATATCTCCTTAACAAAGCCTCGGAGAACATTTTCGCTAAGGAAAAAGTTGTTTGAAATCATCTCCTGATCCACCCTTTTCAAGGTGTTACAACATTTTTGGGACACCCTGTATATCATTAATTTGTTAGTCTGGGTTGGATGAAGAATTTTTAAGGAGGAAACTAGACGAAAATTGAAAGGGTGGAATAACTGAGATTACTATGGAAATTGAATAGAGTTACGAAATTGTACGTTTATGGTTGTAAAGAAAAATGAAGACCTAACCTAGACAGGACCTTTGAGTATACAGACTCTATATACTCAATCCACTCAAATTCTATAATCAAGTTCTACATACTAAAAGGACAGGACCCGTTACGTGAGTGTGTTGGAGGAGCAGGGCGCCGGTAGAAGGAGGTCCGGCACTGTGCACCTCTGCTATTACACCCAAGGTTACTAAGAAGCGCGCGTTTCTTTCTCTCCCTCCTTCTCGCACACTCTTACAACCCCAGCTCGGCATTGGCAAGAGCGGACTAAATTTCATTGCATTTCGTCGCTTGGATCCGGTTCCTCGTTTTTCGTCATAACCGACAATCGCTCCTAATATCATGCATCTTTATTACGATTTCGCAATGGCTGGGAATAAACGATTTCTTCGCGGAGATTCGACGATTAGCGGCGCTTAGATAAAACTGCCTGTCGCGTGCCCGGCTCCCGACATCGTACCGATTACTAGCCGGAAGTTTGCGTAATCACTGTCGTACACACGGTGTTTCCAAGTAATAACTTCCAATATTTACGATACATAGATTTTCGAAATAACGAGCGTTCGAAAATAAAAATTGTCACGTCCATCGAGTTGAGAAGCGCGAAGGTTGGTACTCGACGTGACGTCGAATAAATACAACTACGGTTGTAAATGATCGTATATAAATGGACACCGTGTACGTTGAACGAGAGATAACGCAAGATGTTGCGGGTCACGCTTAAGTTTCTACTGTTAGAAGTGTTACACGCTTCTCCGTGTATCGCGAGTACGGGCGTGCATAGCCATAGTAACCGCGAGTACCATTAATACACTCTGACGTCACCGCCAAGAAATGCATCAGTTCTTTGCAGCGTAAATCTTGCGAAATACCGGCTCGTCGCGCCTCCTCTTTCGTTTTCGATCGGAATCGTTTTCGATATCCAACCGAAATCATCGCCCGTTCTATATTTAAACATCCGTGCTACACATTTTCTCATTTCCGTGCCTCTCGCGTCGAACCTGCCTCGTCGCGGGACCGTAGGGGCGCAACAGTGCCAACAAAATGGGGAAAAAAACTATCGCAAGTTTTATGCATGGATAGCATATTGAGAAATATTCTTAATTATTTATTTACTCGATATGTTATGTACGTATGTTCGATATGTTAAAATGGATGAATATGACATAAAGTGTCGAAATGAATCGAGACTTTCCATTTATACGTTCGCTGAGCCGCTCACTGATCGCTTGGCGAGCGGGTGAGCTTAAACAAATATTTTTCTTTTTAACTGGCTACCATTAAGGATCGGTCGCCATGTTTGAAAGCGAACAATTTGTAAGCTTACTATGGCGCTCACTGAGCGTTCAGTGAGCGGTTGGGCATAAAAAATATTTTTCTTTGTAACTGGCTACTACCGAGGACCAGTCGCCATGTTTGAAAGCGAAAAATCTGTAAGCTCACTAAACCCCTCAATGAGGGCTCAGTGAGCGGTTGAGCTTGAAAAATATTTTTCTTTGTAACTGGCTACTACCAAGGACCAGTCGCCATGTTTGAAAAGGAAAAATTTGTAAACTCACTATGCCGCTCACTGAGCGTTCAGTGAGCGGTTGAGCATAAAAAATATTTCTCTTTGTAACTGGCTACTACCGAGGACCAGTCGCCATGTTTGAAAAG
>NC_071984.1:3371118-3376505 GCF_026283585.1 Hylaeus volcanicus | reverse complement strand
AACTGGCTACTACCGAGGACCAGTCGCCATGTTTGAAAAGGAAAAATCTGTAAGCTCACTAAACCGCTCAGTGAGCGGTCGAGCCTAAAAGCTATTTCTCCTCTGCTACCAGTAAGCGATCGCCGTGTTCGAAAACGAACAATTTTGCGAGCTGACCAAGCCGCTCAGCGAGCGTTGTATGCACCGACCGCATCTCTTCTTTCATCGAAAGGAGAAATGCCAACCGTGACAACGCGCGCACACTTATGCAACCGGTTATTCGTTCAAGTGTCCCCTCATTTGTGTAATCAATCGCGACGATCGTTATCGACAAAGCGAGATGTCGATTAAGCGATAACACGATGACATATCGGCGATGACATACATCGAAAGATACGACGGGAAACGGCGCTTTACGAGGCCGAGATGCATCTCGCGCGTACGTACTGACCTCACCCTATTGGACCTTTCGCGGTGACGTCGGTAGGGCTGACCAATGGTAGAGGGCGTTACAGAATCACCGGCCACCGAGAGGCATTTCGGTCGTTTACCTGCCGGGCCGATGAAACGAGGGAACAATGGGAAAGTGAGTGCACCGCGTGACCTACTTTTCGATGATATTTGATCAAATATGCGAATTTTGAAAAAAATGTTTATTTGGAGGTCGGAGAAATACGGGATTAATAATTTTCGTATCGACAAGGAGAGAAGTATTTCGAAATATTTGTTGGAACTAGGTTCGTTTTTATCGACGGAATTGTAATGGAGGATTTTTGAAAAACGCTTTATAATAAAATTAATTCGAATGAGAAGTTTAAAAAATATCAAACAAAATGTAATAAAATCAAAAGATACATGAATCAATATTCGAGATTTTTGTTTGTCAATATCCAAGGATTATTATTAATAATGATACTTTCTTTCTATTAGTTTGCATATAAACTAATTTTGTCCAAAGATATTAGAGAGAGAAAGCAACATGGCGGCCGTGGAGAAATTGAAACGAATATAGGAAAGATTCAATCGAGATTATCTATGCTAGTTCGATATCTCGCGAAAAATTGAGGGCCCTCGGACCGTTTTCTTATTGGTCCCTGTAAATCAACTGTGTATGTCGCGCGTGCCCGTCACTTCCCCTGCGGTCGATACGATTTCACCTCACAAATGCTACCAACCAAAGGCGTACCGTCGACCAAATTTCAAACTATCGAACAATAATTCTCGTACAAGAGATCTGCAATCCTTCTTGCGTCACAATTCCCCAAGGATACAATATGGGAAAGTAACTAGATGGAACAGAAAAATCCCGATATATAATATTGGTATATAATAAAATTTTGTTAAATGTTTCACATTTCATATCACAAATGCTTGTTTAACAATTTAATTAGTGCACGAAATTCAACCTAACCCAGATCTAACTTTACAAATACGATATTTGATGTGATAAATATTTGCTTAAAAATTGAATCGTAACAAAAAATGCAACCTAACCCAGACCTAACCTTAAAAATAAGATATTTGATATCGCAAATATTTGTTTAAAAATTGAATCGTTACAGGAAATGCAACCTAACCGAACCTAACATTGCAAATTTAATATTTGATACAACATATACCTATATGTGTATTTATTTGAGAATTTAATCGTTGTCTGAGGTGTCCGCGATCGATTGATATTTGTGACGCCAGGAAATTCGTGGCGACGCCTTTGGTTGCCACCAACCACCCACAACCATCATATCTGTATCCGTGCCCCACTACAAATACCCAGATTTGACTTTGCAACGAGCACTATAGTCGAACTTCATTTGGAAGTAGATCCAGCAAACATAAACCGCTGGAAAAATTGTAAAATTAATATTCAACTTATTCTGAAGTCAAATGATACATTAATGTATCGACATAGACCTAAATATAGTATATAGTATATATTATTAATTTATTATATTATATTACTTCATTGTGTATATCGATGACAAAGATCTATCAACTTATTCAGAAGTCAAATAGTACACTGATGTATCGATATAGACTTAAATATAGTATACATATAGTATATAATATTAATTTATTATACTATATTACTTCATTGTGTATGTCGATGACAAAGATCTATCAACTTATTCAGAAGTCAAATAGTACAGTGATGTATCGATATAGACTTAAATATAGCATACATATAGTATATATTATTAATTTATTATACTATATTACTTCATTGTGTATATCGATGACATCCTATACTGATTGATATACTAGCCCACAGAAATTAATTTTAATTATTCTACTTCTGTATGTATGTATAGTGTACATGAATTCCCAAAATTAAGATCAGAAAAAGAAAAATAAATAGGGGTAGCAAGCGCGGAAATCGATAAATTTGGAATGTCTAGGATGCAGCAAGTTGTTCGAAGGTGCAAGAGATGCAGAGGAGAATTTAGCATGACAGGAAAGAGGAGCGTGAGGAGGAGGATGGCAAGAGAAAATAGGAGAGACACGAGTAGGATTGGAAGGGATCGCGAAAGGATCAAGAAAAAGGAGGACGAGGGGGGTCGAGGAAAGAAAGGGGAAGGGAGATGGAGAGAAAGAGGCAATATGGCCGTTCAGGGAAATAAACCAGCGCCGCCTGGACAGATTTTCCTATTCCCCAATGCTTTCCAATTCCACTTTTCTCAATAGGTTAAAAACATCCACAGTTTAAGCTCTCCGTACCTCTAGATGCTTGCTTTGTAAGTCTATCGGCAAAGATGCTTCGCATATCTCCCAGACACCTCACAATATTGCGAAAAGGTAGTCATGATTCTGTAGATAAACATTCAAAGCGGAGTCAGAGGTACATCTGCATCGATACATCTACCTATGTCATCTACAGTCTTGTTAAATTATATGTTAGACAAAGGGTCCTAATCGCGAGTCTAGTTATTTAATCATTAAGGACACTGCGATAGTATCTTTGAGGAAGCTTTCCAAGAACAATCCTTATTCCAAGGATAAGTTTCTCTGTCAAGGTGCTTATTTATAGCGTACGAGGTTTTACACATTTTCTACTTCGGCACTTCAATGATTAGTATTAATAGGCATTTCGCTCAGACAATACTGTGTTATCTGTCATCGAGATAACATTCAATGGTCCCTTGGTTATAAGAATTACGAAATGTTACATAAATACTAATCGAAAAACCATTCTAATAGTACTACTGTTGTTCGAATAAAAAATATCATCAAATTATATGCCCGACACGCGACTGGCTGATAAAGAACGGCTATAACTGCTCTTAACGATACAAGGTACTGCGATAATACAGGCAGTACACCTCTGCGTCGGACGATACACTTAACACTGCTCTTTAAATTACTATAAAACATTAAAGCGAAGCAGTAACAGGTTACAACTTCGGAACTTAAACGATTACTTCTCCGCCACTGACAATAACACCACTCGCAGGTAAGATTCATATTCGAACATCGAATATACACAAATAAAATGAAAAGTGCAGCAAAAATTCTGACAGGCTCGCTTCGGAGTCGACTAACGAAACAAGCGATAAGAGTAGCTAGCAAAATAGGAGATCAGCGGGGAGAAAAAAAAAACTGTTTAAACATTCCATGGAAGTGGCAACTAGTTTAACATCTAAAGTTGTATGTGTACGATGTGGTTGACCTGTAGTCGCTCGCCATTTTCCCAGCCATTGTTGCCATCATTCAGAAACGAAAATTGCAACTAACAGATATCTATCTTTCAAACGTTCGTTGCCTTTCGCAAAAAGTCAACAACAACAAGGAGAACGTCGGATAATCCGGATCCACTCGCGTACGCCGACGAAATCGAATATTTTCTGAATTATCGAGAGAGCGATTTTTTCCCAATTTTTTTTTTTTTTTTTTTGGTTAAGTAAAATATGGCACAAAGTCACATCGCGGGACGAACGTCGGGAAAATCGTCGAATAACTCACGATTTAGAGATCTCGGACGATTTCGGATGACAAGTTGTCGAAAAAGATCGTCGTAGCGGATCGTTTGAACGTCAGAAAACGATTCATAATACGAACAGAATGTATCGTTAGAAACGCGTATTTTACGGTGGTCCGATCGAATTTCTATCGTTCGACGGGACGTACGCGGTTCCTCGAACGTTTCGCGGAATCGAGACCGATAAAAATTCATTGCTTACCTTAATATGACAGGAATACAGAGGCTCACTTTAAACTTGGATGTAAACACAAGCATTTTTCAACGGAACTGACACCAGGGCAGCTCGGATAACGAACGAGAAAACACTCTTTACATCGCGGACGACGTTACTTCACTGTTTCGGATATTACTACGTTATTAAATACCACGATAAATACGAGAATTCGCGATCCCTTCGGAAAACATCCATCGAAAACTAAAGATGGCAGCCATTCTTCTGTACAAAACAAAGGTTCACATCCACGGACTGGCAAGCGATGAAGCCTCGAAACCAGATGGCTTCCGGCGCTGCCGTCGAGGCGCCATTTTCAAATCGTCCGGAACGCAACCACTCTTTACGGAACGATTTAATCTTAAAAGTGGAACATTAAGAAATACTTGAATTAGTATTTGAGGAAGAGAATGTTTAAGTATGATATTCTTTTACGTTAGTTTCCATGGAAACCTCGTTTTTTGTTGAGTGGAAGTTTGACGAATGTTTGCAAAATTGTCTAGAGTTGTTGGTTTGTTAAGAAAATGGCGTCGAGTTAATTTTGTACTACTGGAAAGAATCACGATGGATAATATTTTACCGTGATTAATTACGAACTAGTTCAATATTTCGTACGTTTTATTCTGGGCCCTTCGTTGTCGGAGTCGACGCGCCATTTTCAAATCCTCAAAAACGAATTCTTAACGAAACGATTTAATCTTAAAAGTAGGATATTAAAAAATACTTAAATTAGTATTTGAGGAAGAGAATGTTTAAGTATGATATTCTTTTACGTTAGTTTCCATGGAAACCTCGTTTTTTGTTGAGTGGAAGTTTGACAAATGTTTGCAAAATTGTCTAGAGTTGTTGGTTTGTTAAGAAAATGGCGTCGAGTTAATTTTGTACTACTGGAAAGAATCACGATGGATAATATTTTACCGTGATTAATTACGAACTAGTTCAATATTTCGTACGTTTTATTCTGGGCCCTTCGTTGTCGCGAGTCGACGCGCCATTTTCAAATCCTCAAAAACGAATTCTTAACGAAACGATTTAATCTTAAAAGTAGGATATTAAAAAATACTTAAATTAGTATTTGAGGAAGAGAATATTTAGGTATAGTATTCTTTTACGTTAGTTTCCATGGAAACACATTTTGTATTGACTGTAACTTTGACAAGTACTTGCAAAACAATACAATTACAATTGTACAATAACAATTTACAATTTCAATTCTACAAT
>NC_071984.1:3359159-3371108 GCF_026283585.1 Hylaeus volcanicus | reverse complement strand
TGTACAATTACAATCTAAAATTTACAATTATAATTTACAATTACAATTTAAAATTACAACTCGTTTTTTTTTCCATATCTATATTATCTAACACTTTCAACAACAATACTTTGAATTTCCCCTGACATAAATGAATGAAATACTAATTTTATTTGCGGTGAATTCAAAGCATTCTAACCTCACTTTAGAAACCTCCCCGACGAATCACGAACAACCACCAGAGGGCTAAAAATCAAAAGATCGATTGTTGTTTCCCACAAGTTATTCGTCAATGGTGGATTCTCAAATATCGAAAGGAAATTTTGGATTTCGATCAATTTCGATTTCGAGTCCTCCGCTGGAGCTTTCAGTAAGAGATTTCTAGGCCCTTGGATACTTAAATGCAACGTTAGTGAATATTTCTATTTTCACATACAGTGGCCCAGAAAAGTGTCCATGGCGAAATTAATTTAATTTTATCAATATCTCAAAAAAAAAAATGTATCTGTATGTAATCAAAGCACAGTTCTTAATCTTTCAAATGGGATAGATTCATGTTCAATAAAAATATTATTCTTGGAATAACTAAAAGAGGTCTCAAAGCGTTGATCTTTTAATTAGCTTTCGCACAGTGGTAGATACTAAAGGACCGAAGCTAATAGTATACATAATTTGTAAGATACAATACTGAAACGATTACTATTCTTTGTATAAAGAAATGTATCTGCAAATCTGAAAAGGTACTGTGACAACAGTAAAGCATTAGACTCCTAATACGAGTTCTCTTTTTATCATAGATTACATACTTATATTAAATACGACTTGTTTATAACTTGTTTATAGGTAGGAGTTTAATGCTTAACACACTTCTAAGTATGCAAAGTTCTCCATTTAAACTTCTTCATTATCTTAAATGATTTTTACAATAAGAAGATTACTTACAAGTTTGTTTAATAATCGAGAATGAACATTCTGAATACCATTTCCAAATCCTATTCCAAATTCCAAATTCTAAAGAGCCGCCACTGTACATTCTCTTGACTAATTAGAGAAACTTTTCCTTTATATACAAAGCTTACAGTGTTCTGTTGACCTTCTCACTGTTTCCCACTGCAAACTATGCTTTTATGTCTAGAAATGGGAGACACCGAATCGCAATTAAAGCGGCTTTTACTTCCGGCAGAAGAGACATTGTTCGAACAGTTACTAAGGTTCGGACTTTATATCGGCGCAGTATTCCAAGTTGTATGTTTATTGGCTATAGTGGTTTATCAAGCTGGTCCTTCAGATGGTATCGCTGCTTTAAAGGTATTTAAATGAGTAACTATTACAAGTACCAATAATTTATGGATATCAAGGTAATAACATTGTGAACTAATTGGAGGATGACCCAAGCGATGTGGAATGCTCTGAGAACAGTCCCCAGGTTACTCCTAGGAGACCTCATCGACCACGAAAACAAGAGAAGAAAAAAAGACGTTGAAGTACTTCCTATCCTCGCAAACTATTCATTATTTGTCTGTGGAACAGAAGAGATCTGAATATTCGCGCGGTCTTCTCCATAGGAAATGTTCAGTATTAATTTCATCGGTATCGTTTAACGAGTAATTTATATAATACGCATTTAAGTCTGATTTCTTATACTAATAATTAATTTTACAGTATCATTAAAATTGCGACTTTTGGTCGATTGGACTTGTAACGTTCTATGAATATATAAGGAATGTTTTTGATAATAAAAATACCAAATGCTTCTCAATTTCCTTGCAACACTCTTTGTAAGATAACTTACATATATTGCCAGATTTGTTGCAGATGCATATCTACATTGCTGCTTAGTGGCTAGTAGATAGAAGAAGAAAGAGAAATATTTAAAAAATAGCGACAATATTTGAGCTGTAACATTAGAAAAAAATTATTCTTCCTACGCAGTGAGTGAGTAAGTTTTATGTATCAAAGTGCCAAGTCATGTAACTTGATTACAATACTTAATGTACTTGCATTTGTTCGCTCTTTACATTCATTCAATTCTTGCTTTACAGTACTTGTACATTTGCTTAGATGTACATCTCTCTTAGCTGCAATGAAACATAGCTAGAGCCCCTGGGAGCCGCCACTGTATCAGACTACCCTGTTTACGCTCTCTGATGGTATAGTCGCTCTTTATATTCAATTAATTCTCGCTTTACATTACTTTTACATTTCCTTAGATATTTACCTCTCTTACTATTGTATATTGATATAATTAGCTCTAATTGAACATAGCTAGAGCCCCTGGGAGCCGCCACTGTACCATCCTACCCTGTTTACACTCTCTGATGGTAAAGTTGCTCTTTACATTCAATTAATTCTCGCTTTACATTACTTTTACATTACTTTTACATTTCCTTAGATATCTACCTCTCTTACCATTGTATATCGATATAATTAGCTCTAATTAAACATAGCTAGGGCCCCTGGGAGCCGCCACTGTACCATCCTACCCTGTTTACACCCTGATGGTAAAGTAGATCAAACTAACCAGCCCAATTCTGATCATTCCAGCGTCATCTGCAGATACCTCGTGAAACTTCGGCCTTGATGTCGGCCAACATCATCAGGTCACGTGACAATACTATATTGATACGTGTCGACGAAGGGAGCCACGATTCACTGCTCTGTGGCCAGTTGAGCTTACGCGGCGAGGTTTGCTCGTATCCTTTCTTTAATCGACTGTCCTCGCGGCTGTGTTGATTCCAGACATCACTGAGAAACAGCGTCGTCTAGAATAGTCCTCATCTCGGATTCAAAATGGGTTGTAAGTACATTGTATTTCCTCTATAAAGCCAGAAAATGTTTCTATTTACAACCCTCACCCTGATATATTAACCGTAACCTCGAATTCTCCACTTGTGCCACATACATATTGTTCAGGCCATCGAATCCTGGATTATCTCCATCTCCAGTTCCACCGTTAACACTATCTTGCTCATATTTTTCTTTGAGACTTCTAGTAGCGAAGCAATACTCCAATAAGCGAAGTAGACTTATTAAAATTAATCGGGGGAACAGAAACTAATGCAGACGCAGCCTTGTCTTTTGAACGGATGCAAGCTGGTGTATATAGTTGAATAGAGACGGTTTTTGTAAGACCTTGTGAAATTCACTCCTGATTCGCTCCTTACGTTTGTAATCTGTGTGCTTTTCAGTCAAATTCCTGGAGGTGATAAAGCCGTTCTGCAGTATACTCCCAGAAATAGAGAAGCCACAGCGAAAGGTACGTTTATGCAGATCTATATCCTACTCCTATATTTACTTATACTCTTCGAGTCTGACATTTACAATCTGTCCAAACTCTGGCTCGAAACCTCTTCCTCTAACAGGTTAACAGCATGGATATTCTTCCAGATCCAATTTCGGGAGAAGGTACTATGGACCGCGATCACGCTGTTCATCTTCTTAGTATGCTGTCAGGTAAAAAATCCCCATCGACGCTCTTCGTCTGTTTATATTTTACACTCTCAACTAACCGAATGTATTCATAGATTCCCCTGTTTGGTATCATGTCATCGGACAGCGCGGATCCCTTTTATTGGATTCGAGTTATCCTTGCGTCGAACAGAGGAACCCTCATGGAGCTGGGAATCTCCCCTATCGTTACGTCTGGTCTAATCATGCAGCTGTTGAGCGGTGCAAAGATCATTGAAGTTGGGGACACTCCGAAGGACAGAGCACTTTTTAACGGCGCACAGAAACGTAAAGAAAGATACATCTCCTTTGCTCTCCAATCACATTTCGTTCTAACGTTAATACTCTTTTACAGTGTTCGGTATGGTCATCACTGTTGGCCAAGCCATTGTGTACGTGATGACTGGGATGTACGGCGATCCAACCGAGATAGGAGCAGGAGTTTGTTTATTGATCATTATCCAATTGTTCGTTGCTGGATTGATCGTACTGTTACTGGACGAACTTCTCCAGAAAGGATACGGATTGGGAAGTGGTATCTCTCTCTTCATCGCAACAAATATTTGCGAAACAATTGTATGGAAAGCGTTCTCTCCCACTACGGTTAACACTGGTAAGTTTCTAATGTTTCCTCATCGATATGCTTGGAATTTTTGAATTTTTGCAATTACAATCTACCATTTTTGTAACTTGGTTAACTGTGCTCCGTAACACTTTTATTCCAGGGCGTGGTACAGAATTTGAAGGCGCTGTGATTGCCCTGTTCCATTTATTAGCTACGAGGCAAGACAAAGTTCGAGCTCTTCGCGAGGCGTTTTACAGACAGAACCTTCCCAATCTCATGAACCTGCTGGCCACGGTCTTAGTATTCGCTATAGTGATTTACTTCCAGGTAATGCTACCTAATTAAATCCAAACACGCCTAGAAGCTCGGATCATGAAGTTAATCGTTCCGTTATCGACAGGGCTTCCGCGTGGACTTGCCAATAAAATCTGCCAGGTACAGAGGCCAGTACAGCAGCTACCCTATCAAGCTGTTCTATACCAGCAACATACCGATCATTCTCCAATCGGCGCTCGTCTCCAATCTCTACGTCATCTCGCAAATGCTGGCCGTCAAGTTCCAAGGAAACATGATCGTTAATCTCCTGGGAGAATGGTCCGACGTCGGCGGCGGTGGTCCAGCTAGATCTTACCCCGTCGGAGGGCTGTGCTACTACCTGTCACCGCCGGAGTCCGTGGGACACATCCTTCAGGATCCTATTCACGCCGTCCTCTACATACTCTTCATGCTCGGATCTTGTGCGTTCTTCTCCAAGACGTGGATCGAGGTTTCCGGAAGTTCAGCAAAAGACGTAAGTATTCTTTCTGATAATCGCTCTTTAACCTGCTGGCTTCCTTCTATTCGATTTACCCTCTTTAATCATTTCACATTGGATTGAATTTGTTTAATCAATTTAAAAATAATATACCACCTTGTAGAGAATGGTAGGACGAAACTTCTTCATATACATGGTTTGTTCGTACAATGTTTAGCTTCAGGAATAAAAATTGAAAAGTTAAAAGTTACAATTTTAACGTGAACTTCTCCTAAGATACTCTGTCGACATGAAATGATTAATGAATAAATGAAATCGGTTTCCAGATCGCTAAGCAATTGAAGGAGCAACAGATGGTGATGAGAGGGCACAGAGACAACTCGATGATTCACGAACTGAACAGATACATACCGACTGCTGCGGCGTTCGGTGGCCTGTGCATCGGTGCCCTGTCCGTGTTGGCCGATTTCCTTGGGGCGATCGGCTCCGGCACCGGTATTCTCCTCGCCGTCACGATCATATATCAATACTTTGAGATCTTCGTTAGGGAACAAAGTGAAATGGGTGGCATGAGTACGCTACTCTTCTAATCTTCATCCCCCATAGACTTTAAAAGTGAACATTTTTCAATTCTCAAGAACTGAATAATATAATTTATTGTAAAGTAAGCCCACACGACGCTGTTAACGACGTTGATCAGTCGAGGGACTGGAAATGAAAAGTCTTCGACACGAATCGAACCGCACAGCTCTTGTTCCCCCTTTATTCTCTTCATTAAAAACGAACGCATTCATACAGAAACATATATGTATATATATATACATCAGGATGTGTTAATTTAGAGCATTATTCTAATTTTTTCAAATGCTGATTGAAAAATTTACAGTAGATTACAAAACAAAAATTTTCTCTCTCCTTTCGAGAGTATTTTTCATGAACTGAAGAATATTTTAAGAAAATCGAAGTACGCAGTTTCGTAGAGCACAAGATTATCTACAAAAAGGTCTTACGAGTCAAGTTTGTACGACCGATACTTTTCGAATTATTTACCTAGAAATAAAATCTTTAATTGAACCTGATGTAAAGTCTTTCAGAGAAGCTTCTCGGAAATAACTCGTAAAATATCGATTTTTCGAAAGTGATACAAGGGAGCTTCTTTGTAGAGAATTAAATTGTCTACAAAAAATTTTCTATACAAATTTTTCATGAAATCGATATTTTCGGAGATATTCGTTCTGTCAAACATATCTCAAATTTAAAATACGACTCGATATGTCAGATAATTTATGGATCTTCTTTTTCATCTTCTGATTACATTTATTAAAAATTACAAAAATATTTCCCGTGCATGTCAAATGCATGTATCAATCGACCAGCCAAGTTTTATCAGTTTTTCAATCAGCCCTCAACTAAAAAAAATAATGTTACTCTAACACAACAAACCCTAAGATATACATATATACATATGTAACGCGACAGTCTTCTTGAAAGAATATTTTTCTTTTACATACACTTGTTACATACTTAAAGAATATTTCATTGTCCATCATGTATTGGATATCGTCATCGTCAACATTCATTTACGCGTCACGAAACGATTGTACCGTCTTTTATATGTAGATGAAAGATTGATAACGATTCTACGCTGTGCCAATTAATACCGAAAAGGCATTATCAAGCATTTTTGACAGAGCGTAGAAGTCAGCACTCGGTCACGAAAGCGCTCGAATGCGAATAAACGGAACGTTTCGGCGTCGAACGGTCCGGTTTCGCACGCATGGATGGAATATCTTTCATACAACGAGCACTGTACATAGAAAGAAAGTAATTAAATATTTTCAGCATTTTTTACTAGCGTTTTATGCTCCGAGCGACGAAGGAGCCACGCGAAACGCTCTCTTCTTCTCTAAAAGCGAGCGCGAATTAAAATCGTCAGAGACATTTATACGGATAACAAACCATCGCATAATATCTAATCATTCGTTCGGTTGGGTCGAGACGCTCGTCCAGAGTATTCGCGCAACTAGTTCGCTCATCATAGATAATACATCATTCCTATATTGATTAAAAGTTAAATTAATATTCGTTTCATCGTGTGTATTTAGGAGAATGTGCTTTTATAAAAACCGAAACTTAATAGTTTCCGTCTTCTCTTTCATCCTGTTCCTTTCGCTCACCTCGAACAGTAAGACGCAGAACAAATATGAAAGAAGGAGAGCGAGCTGCGTATTTGTGCAACGTATTACGTACTGTATATTATTTAGCTATATACGAATATCGGTAAAAGTTTTGTTTCTTATTTTATACGATACGAAAATGCTGTCTTTTATTTTGTACTTAGAGCTGTTATTAAAAATTTCCTCCAAACTCTACTCGTTGTTGTACAATTCCAACGCAATGAACTTGGAGAATTCCGTAGACTTCGAATAGATGTTTACTTTAGGGAAGATTAGCCAGCAGTATTAACAAGCATCGAATACTAAATTTGATCAAATATCAACCCACAAAGCAGTTATTTAATCATACTTGTACACTTGTCAGTTTTGGTCTGGTTCGCAAGACCTATTCGCAAGAATTATTACATAGCCAACTTGTTAGATTCGATATTAGAATGTATTAACAAGCATCGAACACTAAATTTGATCAAATATCAACCCACAAAGCAGATATTTAATCATACTTGCACACTTGTCAGTTTTGGTCTGGTTCGCAAGACCTATTCACAAGAATTATTACATAGCCAACTTGTTAGATTCGATATTAGAATGTATTAACAAGCATCGAACACTAAATTTGATCAAATATCAACCCACAAAGCAGATATTTAATCATACTTGTACACTTGTCAGTTTTGGACTGGTTCGCAACACCTATTCGCAAGAATTATTACACAATTACAGACAATCTGTTAATTGGTAGATGAACTATTTGTTTTCGTTGTAAAATAGGGTGGCGTAGAGTGGCCCTAGAGTATGAATATTGGCTAGAAGAATTAAACGAAGCGTTTCCGTGAACCTCGCGTTTGGAGTAGACGTGTCCGTGTCCCTCCAAGCTATATTGGCTCCTTCGTTGCGCGTGAATAGGGCTGGCGATGGGACGTTCTCCCGCATGTAAGCCCACACACACTCCTTCATTATAGTGTTTATCTAAAAAATGATAGAATTCCATCGAGAATGTCGTCTAGGTCCAGTCACCGTGCAATCTATTAATCTAGAAACTGCGACGCACCTGATGGGGTTCTAAAACGGGCAAAATGTCCCTTATGCTCGCCAATGGCGGCGGCAGTAATTGTCCAAGGGCCATCACGCTTACCAGCGAGACGCCTGCTTCCGTGTTCCAGTTGGCCATAACAGTAGCAGCGATTCCTCTCAATAAAACCGAACAATACGCTAAAGCTGGCCTATACCAAGCAGTCAACTCCAACAATGTCCACAACAAGGGCACGTCTCTGAACATTCGATGAATTTGTAAGTCTCTCTCTATGGTGACCTGCAACGCAACAATTTTATCTCATCTTGCGTACACAAATTGCATGCAATCAATCTATGGTGACCTGCAACGTAACAAGTTTATCTCATCTTGCGTACACAAATTGCATGCAACCAATCTATGGTGACCTGCAACGTAACAAGTTTATCTCATCCTGCGTACACAAATTGCATGCAATCAATCTATGGTGACCTGCAACGTAACAAGTTTATCTCATCCTGCATACACAAATTGCACGGAACCAATCGCAAGGATTAAATGAAACCTCCACTCATGTTGGGAGTTTACGACATGAAGATTAAAGAGTACTCTAGTTAAAAATATTCACTACGCTGAGTTAAATTCCTACATACTTTTGTAAACTCTTCGTCAGGCCATGGTAGTCCATTGTACATGACATCGGGTGAAATGATCTCAACCAACAGTAAACTGACTATCGTCAAGGCATCAAGGTTCACTGGGTATCGTTCCGATTCCTTGTTGCTGCAGCAAGCCTGCAATATTTAAATGTTTACTGAACTGCGAAGAGGGTTGTTACTTTTAGGACTGTTACCTTTATGACGTCCATCAGTAGAATTTTATTTAGAGCGATGGTCTCTTTGTCGACCGTGTTTTCCGGCGGTGGTTTCCGCGGGCCATGGCCAATTACACCAGCGTGGAATACAGAGGAATGCTTTTGAGCTAACATCGTGCTCGTGACCTGTTTGTGATTCTGGTGTAAGAGCAACATCTCTTCGAATTTCGGTTCGAACTTCTCTTTGGCTCCAAAATATTTGGCGGGATCGTCGTTGATACTGTACGTCAAAATCTCTCTTAACGCCAATGCACGAGCGCATGGAGAATAACAGGTCAAATCCTTCAGCAAGTGGCAAACTATCTTGACGCTCTGTTGCTTCTTTGTAACATCATCCTCCGCTATGCATAAAAAGAAGTACTGGATCACAGCTCTGGTTAACTTGAGAGCGAGCTCCACATTTGGTAGAAAGTTGTCCTTCTCCGATGTGCTGAACAAGTCCAACATCTTTGCGATGTCATTAGCTAGCTCAAAGTCCCTTGTCTTCGTTAACAATGAGGACATCTGATGTAAATTGGATTTGATAGCATGCGTGATCATCTTCGATCGAAAGATGATTGCTTTGTTCGATTTCTCCCATCTGAAAGAGACTTGGCGTTATCATTTCCTCAAGTATGCAACCGTACAGCTAAATCTCTCAATGTACTTACTGCAACAGTATCGTAAGGTTCTGAAAAAATTGTCTTCTCTCTTGCTTCTCCATAACGTTCTTATAATTTATCTCCCTGAGTGCTTGTTCCACTACTTGAGCAAAGTAGCCATGACTCGCTAACATATTCTCTGCTTCGACCTTATTCGCAGGGAAGACTACGACATTGTTCGAAACGAGTCTTATCAGAGCAGCAAGATGGAAAGTGGTTGTTGCTTTGATCAACATATATGAGGCTGCGGATATCAATAGGTTGGCGCTTTGGCTACCGAGGAAGCACAGCAATCTGACAGCAGTTTGGACGCGTAGAGGATTCTGGTTGAGAAGCAGAGGCAACACGACAGGCAGTTCTTGTTTGATGGAGGTCAATAAAGCGATATTCGCAGATTGTGGCCCATGTGTTCTTAGAAGAAGATCGATTTCTTCCAACACTAGCTCCAGTATTTCGCTGCACACACTCTTTACGCTTTGGGCTGCGTTGACACTGTGGTAGCCAACGTTGCTGGTGTTTAAAGCAGTGTCCAATAAGATATTTATTATCTGCGATGCACCTTGCTCGCAGCCTAAGATCAGATGCACAGTCAAGTCTATCAGAGCTTCTGGCTGGTTGTCGAAGTACTTGCACCAGTCTGCCGCAAACAGGGCCAATTGTGGAATTATATCTGGTTTCACTGGAACGAAGAACAGGAGAAGAAATGAAATAACTTGTTAGAATGGAATACAACAGCATGACGATACATTTACGTACAGGTTTGCAACACATCGCTGGTTATTGCTTTTAGAAGAGTCTGAGAGAGGGATGCTAGATTCAGAAGAAATGGAACCGTAGCTAATTTCTGTTTCTTTGTGTCTTCGTCGACCGTCATGTCCTCATTCAAACTCCACTGAAAATATTATTAAATGACTTTTAAACAATTTTTATTAATATACTATAAATATAGTATCGCAAGATTCCAGTTTACTTTGAATAAGTCCAATAAGGCAGTACTGATGTCCTGAAAGTGACTGCTGGCTAGGTGTCCCAGGATTCCAACGACTGAATTCAATTTAGGATTCTTGACGTTGTGTTCGTAACCCATGCTGCAGAAGTCTTTTAGACCGCAAGACAACACTCTGGTGATGACCGTGTTTGGGAAACAGCTTCCAACGTGGGCAACCACCCAGTCAAAGTGAGGACTGTGTAACACGCTGGTGTCCAGCAACGCCTTGATACAAGATTCCGTGTCGGAATGCATGAGACACTGAAGACATTGAGCGGTGATGTCGATCAACGTCCGAGTGGCTCGACACGACATCCATTGTTGGAGAAAATCGTTGATTCCGGCATTGCCAGGCAAGTTACCACGCTTTGCATAGTCGGAGGACAATTTACCTAAGACACGACACTTTTGTACTTTTC
This sequence comes from Hylaeus volcanicus, assembly GCF_026283585.1. Taxonomy (NCBI): domain Eukaryota; kingdom Metazoa; phylum Arthropoda; class Insecta; order Hymenoptera; family Colletidae; genus Hylaeus; species Hylaeus volcanicus. The sequence continues at coordinate 3,360,252 of NC_071984.1, read as the reverse complement.
TGTAATGAATTTTTGGCGATAGATACTTTAAATACCGAATAAAACCAATTCGAAATGCTTGAATAATTATATACCCAGTAATTCCAGTGACCATGCAGAAATGATCGGTGCCCATGCCTCTGGATTTCCATTAATGAAACTGCTCAAAACAGCGTGAATCTCTGCTATGATGGTCTCTTCGCTGATTGCCATATTTTGATTTGTCTGTGAAAATTTAGTCTACGAATTATAAGAGAAGTTGTTGTAGGAGGTTTGTTAATGAACTTACTTCGATTTGGCGAACATGTTTGGTGACAGCGACGAAGAACACGTTACAAAAGTATTCGAGTACAGCATCTCTAGCTGCAGGTACACTCCTCAGGAGAGACAAGGCGGTACGAGTCACGTCAAGGGTGCTCGTGCCATGGGTTGGTCTGACCGCTCCAGAAATGAACTTCCTCACTTCTGACAATATATCTTGCGGAGACGGTTCTCCCATTGAGTGCAACATTTTTATTAATCAATTCTTAATTAAAAAATGGGACACTATTTGGGAAATTAAGGACATATCTTTTGTTAGAGATATGTATCTTTATATCTGTGATTAGATATAATTATGGGTCCAAGAAGAAGTGGAATTATTGTAGAATTGTAGTAGAGTAGTGGAGTGTAGAGGTTATGGGTCTTATAATGAGTAACATTGTTGTTATTGTTGTTACTACAGTACTTGGGCAAAATTGCTCAAAAATTACTCTGTTGGTAGGTTATGTTAAGGAAATGTGACGGTTTAAGGGAAATCATGGAAAAGGGATGTGGACATCATTTTCGAATGGCAATTTTATCGCGAAATAGCGCAGAAATGCAGAAATGCGTGGAAATTAGTAATTAGAATAGAGTAGCCAAGCTCACAACGCGAATTCAGGCTGCGATTGCCGCTCGCGCATGCGCGTTAGCAATATGGAAATATTCATAAAAATAATAATTTTGGCATAATAATAACGAATGCACTTATTATTTTATTATTTCATATAAATTGAAGCTGCGTTTAGGGAACACTTTAGTTACAATCATTGCAAATGGCGATTATAGGTTAGCAGTATGAATTTATAGATAC
>NC_071984.1:3348157-3359149 GCF_026283585.1 Hylaeus volcanicus | reverse complement strand
TATAGAATAGTAAATAATAAATTGAAGAATAATAAATTGGTTTGTTCCGTTAAACCTTCGGAGTTAGTTAATAACCATTGACGGAACCAAGTAGCCATAAATATGTGGCTGTTTTAATTGATTTTATCAAATTCTGTTTTACCGACGTTTAAGCAGGAGCGTATTTAGAAGGCGCGAAAGGATACATGTATATATTATGTACACTGGTTTCACACGACTATACTATTTTTATTATTTACAGAAATAACTATATGTTTATATACAGAAAAACTATTTACACTTCTTTTAGGACTTTTGCAAGAAGAATGACTTATTCTGTTTAACTATCTCTGATGTTTCTTTGGCAAGCGCTATCTTGTCGCTATCCGCCAACTGACTTTCTCTTTCGCTTCTCGGAAGAAGAAAAAGTTGGGAAAAAGGTGGCGCTTGGCGTTTCCTGTATTTTTCCCGCCTTCCGGTGGAAAATGCTTTTACCGAAAAGCTACGCGCCTTTCTTTTACTCTCGTTGAAGTAGAGGTCGCCACAAAGAAATTCTCGGTGGCGCCATCTAGCGACAAAAGCCGGAACTATTCTCTTTACAAGCTTGGGCGCCGCGCCGCAAGATGGCGCCACCGGCGACCCCGCTCACTGAGCGGTCTACTGAGCGGTGACCTTTATGTACGCTCCCAATGGTACCCAATTTCACAATCTGTCAGATGATACCCCGAGTGTAAACAACATCCAACGAAATGGAAAACAAGTGGGAAAACAAAATGGATCAAATAAAGATTCCAAAGGTACTTCCACGAACGTTTTCTCCACTTATCACGAATATCTTTCGAATCAATCCTGCAACGTAAATTCTCGATATCTGTCAGAACGTTCTCTCTTCCTTATCGCCTGTTTTTAACGTCAATTAAGAAAAGTATCGAACGAGTATTTTCCCAGAATAGCCAATTTGAAATCGATCCAGCGTTTCGTGTGTGTATTTAACGATAACGTACATATCCGAGGTTCGAAACGACCCAGGAATATTTTTTGTTTTGGTTTGTAACAGCTGTTATCGTTGTGGTTTCAGGTGGAAAATGTGAGGATTCTTGACAGGTACAGCAACAACCACTCCGTTGGAAGTCTCTATCTGACTGTCACACACCTGATATTCACCGAGTGGAGTGGAAAGAAAAAAATTTGGGTAAGAGTAGGAAATCTACTTCGACCTTTTCGCTACGACGATCTTTCTCTAGAGAAGTATCCGTAGGGATGGTTCGAAGCATAAGCTTCCAATGCTTTAATCAAGCCTCAATCCTACCTTTGATATTCCTTAATATTTCAAATTCAGGACTGTGGAGCGTCGAGCGACAGAAAGTAACATTTTCTATGCCTATTGTTCTCTATGTTGCTCTCTATGCCTAAGCTATCTACGGTGCACGCAATCCCAAAGTAAATGAATAGAATCCTTTTGGTTACTTCATCTTCCACCACAAATTACCAAATTAAATCGATGCTACTTCATGCTTACCTTTCTTCTATCTTAACATCTCTTATATTTAATATTCCAGGTTCTATACAATCATATCTCGAACATCGAGAAGCTACCTTTATCCACAACAGGCTCGCCGCTGTGTATCAAGTGTAAACATTTCTTTAACGTAACGTTCATCATTCCAAAGGAACGAGATTGCCATGACATATACCAAACCTTATCTAAATTATCTTGCCCAGGTGAACGAAACAGAGAAACCTTATATTCCAAGCGAAATTAAAGAACCATACACTCACGTTAATTTCCTTCTTTTCAGTAAGCATAGAGGACCTCTACTGTTTTCACTACCAAGCCAACAAAGACACTCTGCCGCAGCAGGCAGGATGGAATTTTTTCAACGTACAAAGCGAGTTCCAAAGACAAGGTGTTCCGAACGAAGAATGGTCTCTGACGTATTTAAACACAAATTACGAGGTGCGTGCTTCAGATATCCACTTCAGATACCAAATTTATACCATTACACCACCTTCCAGGTCTGCGATACCTACCCAAAATACTTGTACGTACCCAGTTCGTGTGCCAATAGCACCTTGGTAGGCAGCGCAAAGTTCAGGAGCAGAGGAAGACTGCCAGTCTTAACGTATCTGCATTCTAACAAGGTTTCCGTGTCGAATAAGAAAGCTTTCAAACACAGAAGTCTACACTTAAAGTTCACGCTTGAAATATTTTACAGGCTGCCATTTGTCGTTGCAGTCAGCCGTTATCAGGATTCAGCGCGAGGTGTCCAGAAGACGAGCAAATGATGTACAATATTCTGTGCGCGAACCCAAATTCCAAATATATGTACGTTGTAGATACACGACCGCGCGTAAGTTTACAATCACGAACCAAGGCATTTCTGTAATTGTAATCGCTCCTGTGATTCAACGTGTAACGTAAAAGTGAATGTTGTATCAATGTTTATCTTTGTCGAGTTAGATCAACGCGTTCGCCAACAAAGCTGCAGGGAAGGGATACGAGAACGAGAACTTCTACGACAATATAAAGTTTCATTTCTTTGGCATAGAGAACATACACGTGATGAGAGCTAGCTTGAACAAGCTCATAGAACGTGAGTTATTATCCGAGTGTTATCTATTTGGTATTTACGACAGTCTGTATTAAACGTATTAATTAATTTCAGTGCAAAGGACGAATTCGATGAGCGCATTCCTAAGTGGCTTGGAGAGCAGCGGATGGCTCAAACACATAAGATCTATTTTAGAAACTGCTTGGTTCATTGCTCGAGCAGTTTCTAATGGAGTCAGTGTAGTGGTGCACTGCAGCGATGGCTGGGACCGCACTGCTCAAGTGTGTTCGTTGAGTGCTATGTTGTTGGACCCATTTTACAGGACTATCCAAGGGTTTCAAGTGAGAATTTAATTATTATCACAAACTCTGCATGCAAATTATCTATAAATAATTGTTTTAGGCTTTAATAGAAAAAGACTGGCTCTCCTTCGGGCACAAGTTCAATGACCGGTGTGGTCACATCAGCTGTGACAGCAAAGAACTGGCTCCGATCTTCACACAGTTCATCGATGCAACGTACCAGCTGCTGCAACAGTATCCACACAAATTTCAGTTCAACGAACTCTTTTTATTAACCCTTCATGACCATGTGCACAGCTGCGAACATGGTACTTTTATAGGAAACTCCGAAAGGGAAAGGCAGATCCTCAGGTACTAGTCTCCCTCTACTATTTTCCTGTGTTTACTTTGGATAACCACCTTACTGCTACCAATTACTCGCAGAGTGTCAGAGAGAACTTACTCCTTGTGGGGATACATGGCGAACAACATGCACGAATACATAAATCCTCTCTACAAGTGCAATCGCTTCAACGATGAGTCCAGCAGTGTTCTCCAACCCAAACTGGCACCGCAGAGCATCATGTAATACATAAATTTGTTTTCATCGTTGTAAAGAATAACACGCAGAGACTTAAGAATAATTTTCCAGCTTATGGCGGGGAATGTACTTCAGATTCGAGAATGGCATTCATCCCAGAGAGACGTACGAAGATTTCCTTTTGGTGATGCATGATCACACCAGTTGCCTGGAAGACCACGTTAAGCTTCTTGTAAAGGTACACTTGTTCTTCGATACCTTTCACTGATCAGATTTCTAACACGTAGTTGATTTTTCTTATTTACAACTCCACAGAGAGTTGCTTCACTGGGTTCAGCGATGAACAACGCACAGAAGAAAGGGGTGCAAGGTAAGCACAAGTACGACAACAAGTTCACCAAAGATCCGCTGTCTGAAACGATAATAGAAAACGCAACTAATCACGAAGAGAACATTAAGAACAAAGTGAACGTGCATCAGTTGGAGAACGAATTGAAGACGGTTGCTTTGGATTGGAAGTCGACGCGCAATATGGAAGAATGTACATGTTCTACTACGTTCGACGCATTCAACCGACAGGTAATTGTATATACCCGCTTACAAATTTCCAATTTGATTATAGTATCTACTTGTAATTGTTTCATTTAACCTCGATACGTATTTCGTAAGCAGATGTTACAATTGAATTGAATATCAATTTTTCAGCATCACTGCTGGTCGTGTGGCGACGTGCTGTGCACGTGGTGCATGGGTAACCACACAGTTCTCAGTGGTCACCTCTCGCAACGCGCTGTGCCTACTTGTAAGTCGTGCACTCAGAATTCCAGTATTTCGACTACTAGTCCCTAACTTCCTGTAAATAACTTCGTGATCTGTACTTACGATGTAAGTTAGTATTGTTCAAATTAACTGCAATGGAAAAGAAAGAAAAATAGATTTTTAACAAATAATTATTCACCGCAATGAAAACGTAGGATAAGAGATTACGTATTTACACTTTCTTTTTCTTTTTTCTAATGTACTTAAACCAAAGCATGATAAACCCTTGAACGAAGAAAGTATTAAGAAGGAGGAATACAATTTCGTTTAAACCGCTAGTATAAAATTGTATTATAATAGTTATTCTTGTAAGGATGCACGATACGTTTTAAATAAGACTGTTTTTATTTTATATTGTATCATAAGATGTAGGAACGATAAAGTTTAATGTTTCATTCTGAGGATTTAGAAAATAATGAGTATCGCGAAATAAAGCTCCATAAATTAGATATATGTATTTATATTTATTAGAGTGTATCGTTTTAGAGCAATACTTTTATTTTTCAAAGCATCGATTGAAAAATTCGTACTAGATGATAAAACGAAAATTTTCGTGCAAGATAGGAACTTGTATCTCGTATACCGATTTGGCTCGACACAAATCGCCGAATATCTCCAAAGAGATCGATTATATACAAACTTTGTATAGGACATTTTTCGTAGATAATTTCATCTTCTATAAAAGAGCTTCCTTGTATAATTTTCGAAAGATCAATATTTGACGAGATATTCTCGAAAAACAAATTCTTTAAAATTACAGGTAGGTTAAGAAACACAAATCGCCGAATATTTCCAAAGAGATCGATTATATACAAAGTTTGTATAGAACATTTTTCGTAGATAATTTCATCTTCTACAAAAAAGCTTCCTTGTATAATTTTCGAAAGATCAATATTTGACGAGACATTCTCGAAAAACAAATTCTTTAAAATTACAGGTAGGTTAAGAAACACAAATCGCCGAATATCTCCAAAGAGATCGATTATATACAAAGTTTGTATAGAACATTTTTCGTAGATAATTTAATCTTCTACAAAAAAGCTTCCTTGTATAATTTTCGAAAGATCAATATTTGACGAGATATTCTCGAAAAACAAATTCTTTAAAATTACAGGTAGGTTAAGAAACACAAATCGCCGAATATCTCCAAAGAGATCGATTATATACAAAGTTTGTATAGAACATTTTTCGTAGATAATTTAATCCTCTACAAAAAAGCTTCCTTGTATAATTTTCGAAAGATCAATATTTAACGAATTCTTCGATGAGCCAAGACCGTAATTGAGATAACAAATTTTTGTTTTATTATCTACTACAAATTTTTCAATCAGCACTTGAACAAAAAAGAATATTGTTCCAAAACGACACCTAATTGTATATGTACTTCATGATTCTAGATTAGTGTGTTCTAATTTTCCATCTGATCGTTAATAAAAGAAACCAGAATTCATCGTAGAAAATAATCGAAGAGTTTCGTAATGTATTCTTTTAATTACACTCAAACAATTTCAAACTTAACAGTTATAAATAATACAACATCATGCTATACATAAAAGTAATTCATTCACATTGTACACTTTATTAACGTAATGGCAGAGAAATGAAACATATTGTTTTAGAAAGTTCGTTACATCGAATAATATAAACGTCTGCGAAACCGAGAACTGAATATTGTAATTTTCGCGCACGATCCGTGTTAAAGTAGCAGACAACGCGACATCCACGAACATCTAAACGCATGATTCTTATACGTAAACCGTGAATAAATTTTTCTTATTCACTTTCACCATACAATAACAAAAGTTACATATCGCTACGTTACATATTATTAAGGCATAAATAGTTACACCGAACATCATTCGTTACAAATAGTTGTTTTTTTTTTCTTTTTTCTTTTTTTTAAGTATTATCATTCATACGTGAAACATGCTTAACGTGAAAATCATTCGCCTCAAAGTATGACATAATGAAAAGTTTAATGCTCGAACCGAGTAACATAGAAGTTTTAGGTAAAGAACTGGTTCCTAGTGATCGTATTGCATGTATTGGACACTGAAAACCCTAACGTACACAATGACCAAGTGTTACGTGGAATGTGAAAGTTTTGCATAAATATTTTAATCAATATGAATTCCTTTTTTTGTTTAAATTTCAATTAACTCTATTCTTTATTTGGTTTTCTTCGTCGTGGTCCATCTCCACCCATCGCTGGCTTGTCCTGGAAAGAACATCAACCATTAAAACCACCAAAATTACATTACTTCGATTAGCTTGCTAAGATATATATTCACTAACATTCTCTTCGCTTTCTATTAACTCTTCAGTTTCATTCGCTGTCTCTGGTTCGTTCACCTTCTCAGTTTCTTCATCCGCTTTGGTGCTATCTGGCTTAGTTTCGCTTTCATTTTCGTTCTCTTCTTGTTGACGAGGCGTTGTTTCCTCGTTTACCTCTAAGGGCTGCTTATCTTCATCCTTTAAGTCGTATTTTTCCTACGTCAATCGGTTTTACATTTGCACAGTTACTATACTATGGACAATTATTGCTTACGTCTAAATACTTGGTGGAATTTATACACTAAAAATAAGCATAACGTAAGCACTTTATTTTGTATGGGCACAATTCTATTATTGAGCTATTTTCATTATAACTTAGTGGGTAATAATTAATTGTATAGAGCAGTACAAGTCGAGATTCATCGAATATTCAATCTATCTCAACTTTTATTAACCCGTATGACCAATTGTTACCCACATTTGAGGTACGACTTAATATATGAACTGAAAGAAATACTTTCATAGTTGACGTAGGTGATTTTTGTTATACCTGAGAAGCAAAGCAGCAACAATATATTACTAGCAGTATGGGGAAACCAGCAGCTATTATATACACAGCCCACATCCAAGGATGTTCTGCAGTAAACGTACCAATCTGGCGCCATACACTCCACTATGTGAAATAATTGGAAAATTACTAGTAATTACAAGTATAATCAATTTTGCATTTGTACTATTTACGAAGCACAATTTCCAGATGTATCAAACTTCATACGATAATAGAATTACTACTTCGTAATATATCTGGCAAATGTGTACGTACAGCTAGTAACTTTAACATTCAGACACTTTACTTTGTCGCTTTATAACTTCTCCTACGATGAAAGATAAAGCAACTGACATATACATATATTGCATCATAACATTGATTCTAGTTAACGAAACTATAGAGTTTACGTATTCAATCAACTAGACGTTTTGATGTAATATCTCAATTGTTTCATCTTTTATTATAGGCAAAGTTATAAAGCAATGAAGCGAAAGTTGCGAAAGTAAAGTGTCCGAATGCTACAGCGCTGTAGAGTTAAATGATCTACGAAGAAGAAATAGGATTTATACAATTAGGATACGGTACTAATATAATATGTACAACAGCAGCTATAGAATACTCAGCTGTGGTATTACTGCGTATGTACCAGTATTATAAAAAGCAATATGTACGTTTGAATAACCAGATATACCTCACGAAACCGTTTCACTAGGTACCAAATATACAACACAACTGGTATCGCGCAGTACAAGAAATACAGCGCCCACCAGCCTGGTTTATAATTCGTAGCTTTCAATATGCGACCCCACAAGGTTACCTGAGAGTCACAGTGCACATGTATCACATTTCCTAAACAAGTCTCTCATCATCAGAATTATTGTCGAATTAGGTTTAATCATTGAAAAAAGCTATCGTAAACCTTCTACGGTCCAGACTTTCAGTATATTCTTATCAACTCTTGTTCGACATAGGTTCAGAAAGAATTAATCGAGGTTGAAACAAAGTTACTTACGCTTTCCTCTGCGATTCTAGCACGACGTACTTCGAAAGTATCGTCTGCCCACTTTCTGGCTACATCCTCGTTGTCAGTGACAAGGATATTGTCGAATAATATGTCGGTGGACATGGACCACAGTTCAAAACCAACAGCAAACTGTAAAATGTGAAAATATTTAACGTATAACGATTGAATCGATCCAATAACAATAACAATGCCCAAGACACTTACGATAGACATCATCTGGAATGGATTCTCATCGTTAAAGTAATTAGGATTGTGTATGAGCTTAGGCTTCCATTTCCCTTTGTAATTGGGGTTATTGATCAAGGGTGGCGACCATTTGCCCTTGTACCTCGGGTTCTTCTTCATCTTCTGCTTATACGGTCCACATCCTGGTACATCTGCGCACTTTGGATTGGGAATCTCAGGAGGTTCCCATTCCCCATCCATTTCGACATCCCAGTCTTCCGGTTTGACGGAATCAGGATTAGGAATCATGGGTGGTTCGTCTTCGAGCCATCCTTCGGGCATGATATCGTCTTCGTCTACGATTTGAGCAGGCGCGTCTTCGTCCCAGTCATCTGGCTTGACAGCTGACAGGTCAGGAATCTTTTCCTTGTCGTCCCAGTCTTCCGGTTGAACATCCGATGGATCTTCTATCTCCAAGGGTGGATTAACCGGTGGAGTGAAGTCGTCCAGCAGCGAGCCAGAGTTGACAACCTTGTTATCCACTTTGATCTCGAAACTGTTATCAGGACGAATGATCAAAGTGTAAAGATGAGGCTGCTTGTCCTTGAAAAAGTCTTCCAAACGTTCCCTCGGCTTCTTGCAATGTTTCTCCTCTATAGAGCCGTTCAGAGGATTTTTGTGCCGAAAGATAAAATGTAGCTAAATAAGAAACAAGTAGAAAATAATTTATGGAATAGTTGCGCGAGGATTGGATGTTTACGAGTCTCGCTGTGTACCTTGTGATCGTTCCCACACTTGTCGGGCCCGAACATTATGGTATAGGGAGTCTTGTCGTGGAACTTGTTCAAGTCTTCGTGCTCCGGGTCCAAGGTGAGCAGTTTCAAATACGCCCCGCCGCATTCCTGACCTTCTTGAAAGTTCACTTCGTACTGTACAATTAAGGGATTATCTTTAAAGTGGAATGGTTTAGATAATAGAGCAGATATCGCGGCGTGTCTGGCTTTGCTCTTGAGCACTAATCCTAGATCGCCCTCCTGCGCGTGCTTCTTGGGTTCCTCCACGGACCAGATCCCTACAAAAATAGTATCGTATCGTAACTCTATCGCATTTCAATACTCTATGAAAGTAACCAGAAGCAGACCATCGTATTTAGCTATGTCCTCGTCCGTGGAATCTTTCTTAGCCTCTGAAAATATCCACGTGTCCTTAAACTTCTCCTCATCGTCGAACGTTTCTACTAAATAAGCGTATCCAGACACCTCTGGAGTCTTGTATACCGTCTTGGGTGCTACATCCTGTACGTTATCGTTACTTTCGTCGGCGGTGATAATGTTACAGAGTAAACATAAATAGACGATTACGTTCGCTACAATTCTGGCCATCTCATATTCCTGAAAGCAAAGAGCGCAGGAAATTTTTGATCAAATATAATACTGAAACATCAATTACAGAACCAAAAAATGATGTATTTTGTAAGCTTGTACTTTGTAAGCAGAAAATGTTTGTTCAAAGACAGGATGATAGGAACAGAATAGTCGCTCCTTTATCGATTAATTTATTAAAAATCAGAATTAATTAATGAACAGGGCGCTGAACGCGAGGAGGAGATGTTCTTACCGAATTCGTGGAAGTTCAATCGCGGATCATCGATTCCTGCGTGAATATGTAACGGCGGAAAAGTCACGCCTCGAACTCGACCAAGCGGTGGGTTATTTATTCGATTAAGTAATAACAGTAATTAAATTACACGTAAGCGTGATTCAGCGTGGTGGTGCGCTCCAAAATGTAGCGGCGGTGCCGGAAACGGGACGGGCGATAGTAAAATAGAGCGATCCGGTTAATGAAAGTAATTGAATTATCGAGGAGAATCCCGCGGGCCACGGCCGATAGACGAATCAAAACACTAACTTAGTGAGGAGAGACTCTCTAAAATCGTTTTTCACGTCGATCGACGTTGACCGACGTATCGACTGGGCTCCCTCGAGTCAACGAGAAATTGCTCGAACACAAACGAATTTTTTCGCTCGTGTCTCTGACGTGGGGATATGCATGTGACATACAGTTTCCCTTGAGCATCGCACCCTGCAAAACTCAGTCACGGTGGCTCCCAATCGCTATGGTTACATTTTTTACGGTTCATTTTCATGAGGGAGAAGTTGATTAAAAAACGGTGTACGGAACGTTGTAGTAGCGCCTTGATATGCTGCAAATATATACTGATTGCATTATGTTGGAATATTATATTCATGCAGAAAACGAAGACAGAGAGTGTAGTTACATTTTTTAGGGTTTATTTTCATGAGGGAGAAAATACATACCGACTGTATTGCATTGTGTTGGAATATTATACAGGGTGTCCGAAAAATGTTGGAAGTCGTTGAAAGGGGTGGTTCAGGAGATGATTTGAAACAACTTTTTCCTTAGCGAAAATGTTGTACGAGGCTTTGTTAAGGAGATATTAACGAAAACCACTAACCAATCAGAGCGCGAGGCGGCCGCACTTCCCGACCAATCAGAGCGCGAGTATGCCAATGGAGCGCCCGCTGATTGGTCAGTGTTTTCTGTTAATATCTCCTCAACGAAGCCTCGGACAACATTTTCCCTAAGGAAAAAGTTGTTTCAAATCACCTCCTGAACCACCCCTTTCAAGGTGTTACAACATTTTTGGGACACCCTGTATTCGTATAGAAAACGAAGACAGAGAGTGTAGTTCATTGAGTTTTATCCTAAATCCTATCTATCCTAGGATAGAGCTCAATGGTATTATCATATATATCATGAAGACAGTATATAGAGATCCAACTCCC
>NC_071984.1:3334229-3348147 GCF_026283585.1 Hylaeus volcanicus | reverse complement strand
CAAAGAAACCGTACCATTTCGACAGGAGCATTCGAGTACTTTCCAATCTAATTCATCCAACAAACAAGAACCGTTAATTCGAGCAAACAGTTAGACATCTTGGTCCACTTATTCCCATCGATATCGTCGGCCGGTTTCCGTTGGTGTCGCCAGGTGGCGTTCGAGGGTCATCAAAGACGTAATTGTCGCGTTCCGCGATGCCTGTCCGCGTTCTATAACCATACAAATCATCGCATTAATTGTTTGTGCAGGGCTCCTGCATTGGGGTCAACTCTTCTCGATTCGAATGATTTATTCCTCCGCTCTACATATGAAAAAGCCCGTGATACTCGCGGTCGAGGCGTCGATAACAATTGAAATCGAAACAATCGCCGTGTACAATCGCGAACGCGTCGGTGATAGTCGTGTGATCGATAATAATGTTCGCTAGTGATACGGATACGCGAGCCGAGACGTTGATAGTGTTCAAAACGAAAATTTAATACGAGCCCGCCCCCCCTTTACTAAACCAACCCCCCACCCCGCCCCTCTCACGCACCCCCTCCAGAGCGGTAAGCATTGCGTCCAGCGAAAAAGTAACGCATAATGTAAATAAAGAGCTTACGTGGGACGAGAGCAGCGCGTCGCGACACGCTAGGTAGAAAATTTTCGTTTTTTTTTCCGGAGACCTAACGAAAATCCGAAAGAAACGCGACGAAAGGCGAGAAAAAAAAAAATTTGTCGCGTGTCCCGTTCGATCTTTTCCAACGATTTCTCCCCAGCCTCGGAACGGCCGTTGCTCGGTCCCGTATTGCGATTTCCTCGGTTTCCTCCCTGAAGCGAACCGTGACACTGTGTTTTGTTTTCGTGGTCGCGATCGATGCGACGATGTCTCAAACAGTCTCCAACGTTTCCCTTGTGTCTCCTGATCTGAGAGGGTCTTGGTGTTATTCTCTTTGTTTTCTCTCTTTTGCAGGTGTTCAGGTTGTTTGGTAGAGCGCGAGACGACGAGGTTCAAGACTTACTCAGGTTATCGCCAGAGGGGAACAGGAGCACCGTAGGAAAGCGAGACAAGAGGCGAACCGTACGATGGCATCGTCCATGGTGGCTGTTCCTTCGGGGACAGCGTCGGTCCCAGCTGGAACTGGTATCGCTCAGAGCGAAGAGGTGGAGAACGGAGATGTCTTCGGAGAACGAAACATTAACCCTGTTAGCAGCTGCAACGAAAGCTCCAATACCGGAGACGCCCTCGAGGAGATTAACTGTGGTAACAGCGAGACCGGTGACCAAGAATGCGCCATCTGCGTGGGCAAGCTGTGCTCGCCGCGGGTACTTTCCTGTCTTCACGTGTTCTGCGAGGCCTGCCTCGACAAGCTCTTAATGGACGAGGCTGGCGATCCCAAGGTCAGCTCTGTACTGGTCTGTCCCCTCTGCGAACAAGAAACTTCCATTAGTTCTAAGGGTGCCGCGTCGCTCACGTGCGATTACGTTCTGACTAATATACTCGACATGTCCGCGATCGAGAGCATGGCTGTACTCTGTACCTCGTGTAAAGCCAAAGAGAGCGCGGTCGCACGCTGTTCGGACTGTGCCAACTTCTTGTGCCCCAGCTGCAACTGCGCGCACCAATTCATGCGCTGCTTCGAGAGCCACAAGGTGGTGGCCTTCGAGGACATTAAGAAATCCAACGAAGCTATACCGATACACAAACCTATTTTTTGCGAGTGTCATCCTGCTGAGAACATGAAGTTCTACTGCTACACGTGCCAGGTAATTGGAAAAATTATATCATTGACCCTCTAACGGCTGGTACCGAACATCGTAATTTCAACGATATTGGTATTACTTAATCTTTATCTTATCTGTTAGAGTCGTTTTTTGATTAATATTTATACTACATGGAAACTCGATAGATAAAGCTTTGGTTGTTTTAAAATATAACCTATCGATTGACTACCAGTCGGTAAAGTGTTACAAATTTGAAAACGCACAATCCAGTACTACAATACGAAGAACTGTAATCTTGTAATATCTGGGACCATACAAAGTATGGATTATAAAACTCCGAATTAAATACGTTTAATTATCCAAGGATTATTTACTCCCAATATTGATCATTACGAACCATGCTTTAGGAACCCATATGCAACGAGTGTCTGCTGGTCGAACACAAAGCTCCGGACCACCAGTACGAACGATTGGTAGATGCAGAGCCACGTCAGAAGGAAGAATTGATAAAACTAGTGAACGAAAGCAAAGCAAGAATCGCGGACTGCGACCAGGTGTCTGCCCAATTGGAGAATGCTCTTAGCGAATTGCAAGCGCAGCACGATCAAGCCAAGGATCTGATCATAGAGACGTTTCAAAGTTACAAAGCTGTCTTGGAAAAGTGTCGCGATAGCGCTTTGGTGGAGCTTGAGAAATTGCATTCGGACAGAGAACTGGAAATAATGGATACGTTTCATAGGTTGGTAGAATTATTCGATGAGTGAAATGTTTTCGACAGACTTGAATGAATCGTAACCATTTGTTGCGCAGTGTTGAGAAAACTGTGGAGAAGATAGAGGATGCTTGTCGTTTCACTTCGAGGCTCTTGGAGCACGGCGACGCTGTGGAGATTCTAGCGCTTCGTCGCATCGTAGGAACGCAATTAATGAATTTAATTAAAAACACACCGAAGCCAAATGTTTCTTTTTCCATTGAATTTCAGACCGACTATAATCAGTTTGAGAAAACTGTAAAGGTAGGCACGGTATATTCTCCAAACTACGTGTACATAATTCGAGTCCTCAGCTTGCACTATCGACTCGTTCCTCAATTTTTTACAAACAATCTTAACTTTGAAAAGTAATTGAATCACGTAGAACCACACGATTGCATAAAAAAGCTACTTAACGTGTAAATGTGTAACCTGAGGACTCGCTGGATTCGAGAAAGACTCGAATCGTCAGGAAAATTAATACGATCGATGATGCACAGGAAGTATTTGGGAAATTTCACACCGAAAGCACGCCGGCGACAAAACCTGCTCCTGAAACGATCTCGACCGTACCAGGAGTCTCCACGAACCAGCAAATTGTTCATACCTCGATGGGCTGTCCACGTTCCATTAGCACAAGGTCTCCCATATCTCTTCCTGCGTCGATGCAATCCTCTTTCGAAGGTGAACCTTCCTTCGTTATACCCCCAACGTCCAGTCCCCAGACCATCCAACCACCCCCACCGCCTGTATCCCTTCCTCCAGGTTCTATCCATGGTCTCACCAGCATCCAAGAGTACAATCTTCAACAACTAGCTAGTTTAGCGGAGAAGGTTGAGATGGTTGGAAACACAAACGTGGTTGGGCCTAGCTCAAATCCAAGCCCGACCTCCCCTTTCACTCTGGCAGACTTGTTCGCTGGTGATCTTAACTCCACCAACCATGCGATCAATAATCTGCAGGCCCTTGCAAAGTTGGGGAACACGCTTGGCAATCAAGGTGAGAGATATCTCTTTCGCTGTTAATATTGTACAAAGTAAGATCAAAGCTTACGGTCCCTTGTGTTTGCAGATCTTGGAAACACAACGATCAATGGTGGCAGCGGTTTAGTACTGGGCAGAGGTCCCTCCCCAGCTATCGTGGACACCCCAAGTTTAAGTCTAGCTGCCAACAGTCTTTTGAACGGAGGCTTTCAGTCGTTATCCTCTTCTACTTCGCCCATACTTTCGCAGAGTGCCGGTGAGATACTCTTTAAAGATTCCAAGAATACGCTTAACCCTAGAATGTCCCGTTGGGGTCCTCTGGACCCCGGTCTCTTTTCTCGTGTCTACATCTCCCGTAAAGAGTGAGACGGGACTTTCTATCGGTGTCGCGGTCGATCCCCAGCCTCAATGTACTCGAGGAATCGAAATACCGATCTCGTAAAGTCTCTGTGTGGCCTCCACGTTTTATTTACTAAGTTCGTCCTTGTTCTTTTATTTTATTTATTTATTTATTTTTTTTTTTTTTTTTAACATTTTTGTTCAATATGTAGTAGTTTGTCTATCCCATCGAAATACGAAAGAAATAAACATTTGAAATTTCAAACGTGTTTTCTTCTTCACACTTTTCGGGCATGCATTCCGTTCGAACCGTCGCTGTTTGACGAAACCATAATCCTCGATTGAAAATTCGAATCTCTGTCTAGTAACGGTTCGATCATTGTCCGTCGTTTCGATTCCAATATTTCTGAAGGAGTAGTAACGATCGTAAACGATACGAAAGTATAAATAACGAGGGCTTTGTTGCGTGTTAAAGTTTGTAGAAATGTAATATGGTGTTTTTTGTACGAAGGAATTTTAACATCTTAATTTTAATGTTTTCGTTTGGAATTCATCTTCTAACATCAGTGTTCTTTGTAGATGAGTTAATTGTGGATTCCATGCATAACATGCCCGTGGTGGTGGGGAATAGTGTTGGCAACGTGACCGGGTCAGGATCTGGAAACTACGCTCATCCACGTTCGAACAATGCCAAATTAACGCCTATGCATATCAGATGCAAATTTGGCCAGTTGGGTCCCGCTGAAGGGCAATTCAGCTCGCCTCATGGATTCTGCTTAAGTGCTGAGGAAGACATTATCGTCGCCGACACGAATAATCACAGGATTCAGGTATAATTACATGTAAATAATTGAGACTCGATCTCTTTTTATTCAACGAACACTGTCCTTCGAGACACGAATGAAATAATTAATGCATCGGACTCTGTGCTGTACTACACATTGTATATTTGTTCTCTATTTGTTTTAGATATTCAATCATTTCTTCGATGCAATAAACATCCTCTCAAACATGAATAATATAATCAGTGTATCAACTCTAATTCGTTCCATTTGTTTCAGATATTCAATAAGACTGGTATTTACAAATTCGAATTTGGTGTTCCTGGGAAAGAAGAGGGCCAGCTGTGGTTCCCTAGGAAAGTGGCGATGATGAGGAACAGTGGGAAATTTGTTGTCTGTGACCGTGGGAACGAACGATCCAGGATGCAGATATTCACAAAGAACGGTCACTTCATCAAGAAAATAGCAATTCGTTACATCGATATCGTAGCTGGCCTAGCTGTCACTAGTGAGGGTCATATTTTGGCTGTTGATAGTGTATCGCCAACAGTGTTCGTGATCAGCGATACTGGAGATCTTCTGAGGTGGTTCGACTGCAGCGAATATATGAGAGAACCAAGTGATATTGCAATTAGTGGTGAGCGACCTTTAATGTTGTTTTACTCTATTTAAGCCTTCGCACTCTAAACCATATGCGCAAACAATAATATGTTTATAGAATAGCTTTAGAGTCATGTAATTTATTCTAATGATTCTTGACTGATATGAATCTTCAGTCATAGGTTATATTTCTTTAATATCTGGTAACATGTACAACTGTTGCTACTTTGTATGTCGAAAGGCCCTTTTAGGTTAAGGTTCAAGTTTTAGGTTAAGTTTCTTGCAAAGTATGTATCTACGTACACATCATCGTACAAATGTTCTTTAAGCATCGATTGTTCGCACATTCTCTTTATACCATATTATGGTTTGCCTTTCCATGCCATTGAATGGAAATATTCAAAGAAATTTAATAGACCTACGATGACCCCTCAAAGGGTACATCGATGTCCAAAGGATGATTTATATATAATCATTCTTGGATGTTTCTTAAAAGACAAAGTACGAGAACTTTCGGAAGCTAATAAAGATGCGACTCCTTACGTTGCAGGTAAAGAATATTTTGTCTGCGACTTCAAGGGACACTGTGTAGTGGTCTTCAACGAGGAAGGCAAGTTTTTGCGTCGCATTGGCTGTGACAATGTAACAAACTTCCCAAACGGGATTGATATTAGCGATGCAGGAGACATATTGATAGGAGATTCGCACGGCAATCGTTTTCACGTGGCTGTCTTTTCAAGAGCTGGTTCCTTGATATCAGAGTTCGAATGTCCATATGTCAAGGTATGCTTATCTTCTTGAAAAAATATGTTACAATGTATCGCAAGAGTGTATTATTTTTACTACAGTTATTCTCTAGCATACAATATTGCATTCGATGGTATAATTTTAATAAGAGGTAACACTTTCTTCTAAAACGGGAAATATAAAACAAAATATAATTTAATACCATCCTGTTTGATTTGGTCATGTTACTGGTTCTTTTACATTCCGTACTACTCTCTTTTTACCATCTACACCTTACGCACAATCAGGTTTCTCTAATTTTACTCCTTTTACTTTGCTAGCCAATTTCTTTGTAGAAACCACACATTATTCTCCATAGTTTCAGTCTTCTTTCTTTCTCAGGTCTCTCGATGTTGCGGCTTGAAGATTACCTCCGAGGGATATATCGTGACTTTGGCTAAAAATAACCACCACGTCCTCGTACTCAACACTCTTTACATATCATGAAGCGAGGAAGCAGACCAAGCAAGTATGCCACAGTAATCTCCTGTGAGTGGAAACGTCCTCGCGTGTGTACGCTCCGCTCTCGACAAAAAGACGAATCGACGATTAAATGCCCAGCGGCATCGAATTCATTTTGAGATTTGGGCCTACAGAAGCAATAGACAAACGAGTGCAGCGTGCAGCTTTGATAGTAAAAGCGAGACAAACGATACAAAACAAAACAAAAAAAAAAGTTATTTAAAAAATGAAAAAACTTTCTGTTTCTTTTCTTTTTTCTTTTCTTTTTAAAAAAGAAAAAGTCAAATGCGTCCCTGTTTTATGAAAGTAAACATCTAAACGATGAGATACGTTTAAAACGTACGTCTCCGACCAAAAAATGGAAAAATGATTAAGAAAGAAAAAAAAAAAGACGACGAAGAAGAAGAAACTATATAAATAGTGATTTAGCAAGTTGCATTTGGTAAACTGCCAAGAATATAAATTTAAAGCTGAAAAACAAGAAAAGAACTCAAGAAAACGGAGGAACCGGTTAAGTGGAACGTGTCGAGAAACTATGGAATTGGATCTCTTCGAGACAGTGGGGATTTCTTTTTTGGAGAGAGAAGCAGAGAAGAGAGAAGAGCGAAGGAACTTCTTGGGGGAAAAAAAAGAACACACACACACAGAACACAATAGCTTTCCGTCAAAAGCGGTGTCGCATCATCTTCGACTCGTCAGTATTTTAGGTATGTTTACAAATCAAATTATTCTAGTCTTCAATGAGCACTGTTTACACGCTGGTTTTCGGATCCGTGCTCTCGAAGCGACGTACTCGTGTATTTTTGTCCTGTCGCAACGTCAGGAATCGAGCAAATGGGCGTGAAGAAAGAACGATAAAACGATATATATATATATACACACACAAAACACACCGGTTCTTTCACCTGCGAACGGTTCACGTCGAGACCTATTCCGTAGACGAGTTTCTAAGGTTTCGTTCAAAGTGAGACCGTTAGGTAGGGTGTTTTTTGGTCGAGGAACCGAGTGTGCACGATTTAACGAAAAGGAGAGGATTTAAAATAAAAAATAATAATAATAAATAAATAAGAAGGCAGCGGATTTCTGTGCTTAAGTGCATGAACAAGGAATAATGCATGCTACGACAAACACGGTAGTACTTCCTGCTCTTATATCATATCATATCTCTAAACGAAAAGAAACAACAACAACAACAACAACAACAACAATAAAAAAAAAAGAAGAAGAAAAAGGTAATAAGAAAGAAAACGATACCAAGCTATGTTCCTGGTGAATTTAAAGTAATTTATTCCGTGAGGGGAGGGGAGGGGAAAGAGATGAAGATGAATTATAAGAGGAAGAGGAATTATATTGCGGCGAACGTTAATTTGGTCGGGTATATAGATTACGATAACGTTGAATAATCAAACATTTAATTGTAACGCAACGTGTGTAATCACCTGGGGTGGGCAATGGTCGCAAGCATGACTCTCGTCTAGGCCACCGATTATGGATCCCGTTTGTCCGTTGTTTAAAAAGAAAAAACAAAAAAAAAACAGCAACAACAAAAATAATTAACGATAGGACGAGACACGTAATGGTTACAATATTTACTCAGGATGCTTTATTATGGTCCACCATATAAATATATACATTCATACACGCACGCATATACATGTGTACATACACGTTGCATACATACCATACGTGTACATATGTGAATCTCTTCACATTATATATATATACAACATACACACATATATGTGTATATATAATATGTGTTTATGTGTATACATATATCATATATTTATATAATTTTAATAATATTATATAATTATATATAGTTATACTATAATATATCATATTATATATATATGTATGTATGTATGTATATATATAAAATATTATATAATAATTATATAAATATATAGTGTGTGTGTGTATATATATATGTTTATGTATGGCAGATACGTACATATATGTATGTGGGTGTGTGAATAATCGGTTCGTGGTGCTAGCGACTAACAATATATCCATACCATGTAAATTGTATTTGTTATATACATATGAAAAAAAAAAAAGAGAGAGAGAGAGAAAAGTTACAGAATCGTTCCCTAAATTTTGCGACGCTCTCGCGGGAACGATCCTGTAATCGCATTATACAAGGTTCGTAAAGAAAAAATTATATACCACCGATTTACCATAGGAACAATACTTTATCTATGTATAAACGAAAAGTGGTGAAATGAACAAAACAAAACAAAAAAAAAATGGACGACGAAGGAGAAAAGAAAACAAGAAAAAAAGTAACGTACAGTTTGCTAAACGACTTCTATTTATGTATATACGATATCGATACACGATCCACGAATGGGAGAAATATGAAAAAAAAATTCCACGTAAAATGAACACAATACATATATAGAAGATACACATATTTTTTAGGGTTGTTTACATGATCAGCCTTAAGATTTGATTAAAACTAAACAAAAAAAAGAAAAATGATATGCAATGTGTATACAACATATATACATATATGTATGTATATATATGTATATATATGTATATGTATATATATATATATATATATATATACGGATATATTGGGCAGATTGCTATATATATATACTGTGTTAACATTACCTACAATAACAATTGAATGTGAATAACTATCTTGCCATACCAAATGTTAGAAAGCACATCCATATATATATTTCTACTTGGATAGCTTCGACAGATTTGTTTTTCGCATATTGGAGAAATTTGATTGTACGGTGTCTGTGGATTTTCCCATGGTACAGGTGAAGAAAAAGGGAACGGATGATTAGATGGGGACGGGGGAAGAAATTAGGAGCAAGAGTTGACTAAACGCAGATGATTTTTTGGTATTCGGGGGCTACTCAGAAGTTTGCGCATAACATTTGTAGAAAATTGCACGAAGCCTACGTACGTACACCTAAGCTAATCAGTCGTAATCATCTTTTATTATTAGAAGTTTTAATTTTATATATATTAAAAAGAATAAACATGGGGGGGGAGGGTGGAAAAGTAAAAATGAAAAGGAGTAATTCTGAAGTATTTAATAGTCATGGTTAGCAGAGTTATATAAATAATGCCTGTGATAATAGTATCGTCAGGATAAGTTGTGTCCTTACAGAGTCTCTGATGTTGTTGCTAGGTAAATATAATTAGAGGTACCTATGAGATGCTGTTAGCGACGCCTTGTGGAAGGTGTATTTATGTTTCATGCACAATAACACCTGGACGCAAAGCCATCTATTGGTCTCTAATGGTACGTTGAATATAAGAAAGAAAGAAAGAAAAAAAAAGTAAATAAGATATTGACAAAAAATTGAAAAGTAAAAGAGAATATGTTGCAAACAATTTTGCCAGTCGTATTTAGAAGTAATTAAAAGAAGAAGACGAAGAAGAAAAAAAACAGGAAAAATTACCAAAAAAAAAGAACAGATAAATAAGTAAAAACTAAACTCATAGTGTAACGAATGGATGACCATTAATGAGAGGGTCTTTTACCTCACAAAATTATTATATTACGCTCACCTTATATATACTTGAATATTTTAGTATAGATTTACTCTATTTACATATTTTTATCTGTGGAAGACTACTTGGCTAATTTAGGCCACTGTTGAAATTCACCCCTTATTTGCCTTGATGTTTAAATTACAATAATAATATTAAAGAAGAATAAAAAAAAAAAAGAAGAAGAAGAAAGAAATGAAATGAAATGGAAACGAGAATTACTTGTTACGTAAATGGTAATTGTGATAGATTTTTTGATGATTTTTACAATCTCAAAAGTCTTATTATCCTAATATGTATAGAATTATAATAGTCACTCTCTACATAACTACATAAATGAAAAGGTAAAAAAAAAAAAGAACTCTGCTTACATTGTTGAAACTAATTATTAAACGACAAAGAAAGATAATGGATATATCACCCTTAAACCATAAGCGATTTACCAGACAAGAATAATATATATATATATATACATACATATATATGTATACATGATAATATATATATATTTACTGTCAGTCTATCGTATAACGTATTTCAGGATATGTTCTACGTATTACTTTTAAACTAATAACAATGTTTTTATCGCTGAAACACAGTTTCCAAGGCCTTTTTTAGGTGCCACCTAAGAACTTTCTTCGACACGATTTCAGTTTTTCTGATCGTTCTTTGTGTTCATTTACGATGACGTGCTCTATCTGTGTGTGTGCAGCCTCTTCAAAGGGAAAAAAAGACCAAAAAAAGAGAGAGAGAGAAAAAAAATAGGATTCAACGTATGCAATCGTCCATTGTTTTCGCGATTCGAATCCTAGATCCGTAAATGACCGTGGCGAGCAACAGCTTGTTCAATCTAATCGGAAATTGTTAATATACCGGGTGTTTAATTTTTTAAGGATTTTTAAAGATGTGTTTGTCGTCGCTAGCTACGCTCCTGGCCTGTTTGACTTAGAAAGAAAAGAAGAAAGAGAAAGATAGAAAGCTCAGTTTTATTTACTCTCGTGAGTATTCGTACTCTCTATCGAAGAAATTCTAAATTAAACGACGATTAAAGCAATATAAATGTTTCTTTGTAAATATTCCCACGAATAAGCTTTACATGTGTGTGTATTTATGACGAATAGTTTATTTGGAAACGTCAAGTGTTTCGTTTAATTCAGATTTCCTTGATGAGACAGATGGTGTGCTTATAATCAATCGGTGGATTTTCAGTTTCGATTTTCTCTAGAAAATTTCAAAATTATCGATTCATAGTTTCCAAGAACCTCCGTGACCTTCACCGAAAGGCCCCGAGGTCGCTCGAGCCTCCCCTGCTCACTAAACCATCATGGCGTCCTACTGCGCGCGCAGCTCGTCAAAGGCCTCCCCACTCCCGCGCCTAGCGCACCGAGTGCCCCGCTCCTAAATTTCTCGAATAATCGCGATTATTCTAAACAAGTTATTCTAAATAATTAGAAAGCACTGCCCAACTCCGCCGCGAATAAGTCGTTGCGTCCGCCACGGTCGTGTAATCGAAATGCACGAGCGAGAAAAAGCGTCGTCGTCCGTAAACGGCGCCGAGGAAACAGAAAAACTGCGTTGTTTTTTTCGCCCGGTCGGCAAACGAAAACAACAGACGCGGATATCGTGATCGAAAAAATTCCGAAAGACGAACCCAGACAAAAATCTCACAGAATGTTCCTGATTTCGATGATCGCATCACCGTTAGATGATAACGATGAAATAAGATTGAGACTCGCGTGTTTTTTTGCGGATACGAACGGGGGCATCTACGCATTACGATTATATATATATATATATAACAACAACAACAACAACAAAAATATATGATATACACATAGGACACGTACACACGTATTAACGATAGGATTTAAAATGATAAAAAAAAATAAAAGAATATAAGGAATACAAAAACACACAAAACATTAACTGAATTCTAGCCTACGGTTAATCATAGTCTTCCTAGAGTCCTGGATATAAAAGAAAAAAAAATAATAATAATAGAACTACGAACGAAATAAAAAAAAAAAGTACGTCTCTTTCCGATTACTCGTTCGTTTTTTTCTTTTAATATCTATTACTAATATATCTAGAAGGAGCGTAATAAAATGAAAGTTTAACCCCGGACGGTGGCGTTGAAAAAAAAAAAAAAAATAAATAAATCGGCGATCGCAGCCGATTCGCCGAGAATCTTTTATCGAGCATGACTTTTGCGCGTTAGAAAAAAATTCACCTAAACTATAAACGAGAAAAGAAAGAAAGAAAGGAAGGAAGGGTTCGAAGAGAAACCATAAATTTTTACGAGTTCGTAGAGATATTACATAGGGTGTTTAAATGGGAATAGGTTAAAAATCTCGCGAGGAGAGGTGTCGAACAAATTTGTTCGCAAGAGTTATTTGGTTCGAATGGGACACATTGTATATAGATGACAGTTTCGATCGAGTAGCTTTTGTAGAAACATTTTTTTTCGATAGCTTTATAACTGTACGAGATGTTTCGTTCCGATTTAACACTCCGTAGATAGAGTAAGGGAGACGGAGATAAGAATGAAGAGGTTAGTCTGTCTTTGTCTACCGGAGCACGAGTCCGCGCGCGTTTTGAATATCTTAACGTTAACTCTCGAATTGACGTTATGTTCGCTCGATACATTATTTTCTCGTAATATTTTATTAATATTTTATGAATATTTTATCGTCACGAGCGTTGTAGAATATATATAAATTGTCTTGATACGTGATACATGACAGTTTTACAAATCCAAGAGAATCCAAGAGAATCGCGATGCGCATGCGCTGGTAGACAGAGATCGTGTTACTCCCCTTCTCTTTCCAACAGTGAGAGAGAGACAGTTTCACTGCGCGGTCCTCCGTCTCCCCTGTTGCGTCTACGGTAAATATCTCTCCGTGCTCGAGCGCGTTTCCTTGTCTCTGTTTCTCCTCTTCCGAATCGAACGGCATTTTCTTCATTCCCCGTATACCGGATTTGTGTGTTGTTCGGTGCGTCGAGCGTCGTTTGTATTCCGTTTTTCTTTGGGTGTGTATTTTTTCCCAATTTTACTATTTTCGCGAAGACGCTCGTCACGTATTATTTTACAGCGTCTTTGTTTCTTTTTTTTTTTCTCTGTTCCCCCCAAATCACCGTGTGACTTTGATATTTTTTACTTTCTTTTTACCCCCTCCCCTTTCCCACGAATTTTACCGTTCATTTATTATTATTAATATTACTACTATTATTACGATTTATATTATTAATATTATTCTCTTTTTTTTTTTTTTACTCGAGTTCCTTTTCGCGTGTTCGTTACGTTTTTCTCGATTTTTCTTTTTATTTTAGGGGGCAGGGGGGAATACTCAACAGAGTAAGGAGGTTCGTAAGGAGGTGTTTTTTTTTTTTTCATTTTTCCCTCTCGTTGCCTCTCGACTCCCCCCCCCTCCTCCTCCTCCCCCCTCCCCAATCTTCGAATTTTATTATTTTTTTGTTTTTTTTGTTTTTTCGTCGATCGACTCCAACCCCCCACGATTTTTAAGAGTTATCAGCCATTTTCGTTCCCAATAATCGTAGATACCCCTTAATGTACGTTAATTTAGAGATAAGACTCGGCATTATTAGTTCGTTTTAATCTAGTTGGAAAAGACAGAGCATGGGCAGATCTCAAGACAATATTATTCCCGTTGAAGCCTGATCGTTCGAAAATTCAACAAGTCTCCCTCTTCTTCCCAGCCCCCCCACCCCCACCCCCCACCCGGTTCGACCTTCGCGACGCGTTTACGTCGAGAACGACCCCGTCGCGTTTCCAACGATCCTCGTTACGGGTCACGTGATCGGGTCACGTGTTCGGGTCACGTGTTCGGGTCACGTGGTTCCCGATCGAGAGGTGAACGAGCGATTCGCGTTGTTCGTTGGCTTCCACGGGACGAGGAAACCGACGAATCCTCGTCGAGCTTATTATTATTATTATTATTATTATTATTATTATTATTATTATTATT
>NC_071984.1:3332688-3334219 GCF_026283585.1 Hylaeus volcanicus | reverse complement strand
TTATTATTATTATTATTATTATTATTATTATTATTATTATTATTATTATTATTATTATTAATCAGCGTCGACACGATATACAGGGTGTCCCTAAAAATATTGTAACACATTGAAAGGGGTGGTTCGGGAGGTGATTTGAAACAACTTTTTCCTTAGCGAAAATGTTGTCCGTGGCTTCGTTGAGGAGATATCAACAGAAAACCCTGACCAATCAGAGGCCGCTCCACCGGCATACTCGCGCTCTGATTGGTCGGGAACCGCGGCCGCCTAGCGCGTAGCGTACGCTACCGCGAACGCTCCACCGGCATACTCGCGCTCTGATTGGTCGGGAACCGCGGCCGCCTAGCGCGTAGCGTACGCTACCGCGAGCGCTCCACCGGCATACTCGCGCTCCGATTGGTCAGTGTTTTCCGTTAATATCTCGTCAACGAAGCCTCGTACAACATTTTCCCTCGGGAAAAAGTTGTTCGAAATCACCCCCTGAATCGCCCCGTACAAGGACCTCCGACATTTTTGGGACACCCTGTATATTCCATCGGCGTCCACCTTTTTACGTTTCTTTTATTTTATTTCTCGCAGCTGCATCGTAGTTTAAATTCTTTAGTGCCAAAACACACGTACACACACGATATATATATATACATATACTTATTATACACACGTACACAGAGAGGAAGAAGGAGAAGAAAAAGATAGGGAAGACGAACGACAGACTGTTCTCTGTTCAACGAACGGAAGAGGGAGGGGAGAAAAGCGTAACGTTTTTTTTTTTTTCTTTTTCGTTTTCACTTCTAGTTGATTATTAATTTATACCGATTCGTTCGTTGGGTTTCCCTTTATGTGTAATGTGTATCAGTGGTTCTAGAGTTTAAGGACGCTAACGGCAGAAAGAAAAACGAGAGAAATGGAGGAAAAGATGATATGTATGCATATATATGCGTATATACATGGTGTTTAAATCGAAACGGTCGAGTATCTCGCAGGGAAATGAAGCTATGAAAAAGGAATTCATTTTTTTTTTGTAACGACACCCTATATATTTCTTTTCGTAATACGATAGCATTCGTTTGGACGAATTCATGGATCTACGATACACGGTCATTCGTTGCGATACAACGCGTAAAATTAAAGTTAGAAGTTGGTAGACTTGACGCTGTTGGTTGAAGAAGGATAGAGCGTATATCTTCCATCCTTGTTCCACCGCCTGCGTTAAAACTACCGATCTTCGAACTTTAATTTAACCCTCTAGATTGCAATAAATGAAGTAACTAAAGGCAGGAAAATTCTTTACACTGTACAATGTATCTGTCACAACCGAACGACTTTCATAGAAACATATTTTTCATGTCTTCATTCCCCCGCGAGGTATTCACATATTTTAAACGAAACACCCTGTATATACATATATGTATACACATATATCTATATATATCTATATATACATTTATACATAAGATATCTATATCTATATACGTATGCACACTACACACACACACACACACACACACACACACACACACACACACACACA
>NC_071984.1:3326494-3331494 GCF_026283585.1 Hylaeus volcanicus | reverse complement strand
CGAGAGAAAGATCTGCTTGTGTAGGATGCTTCTCGACTTAGTGTCTGGCTCGGCGTTTCATTTGGGAAGGTTTCGTCGTACAGGTCTCTTCGTACTCCCTTACTCCGATGCCTCTTCGAGCATACAGGGTGTCCCAAAAATATTGTAACATCTCGAAAGGGGTGGTTCGGGAGGTGATTTGAAACAACTTTTTCCTTAGCGAAAATGTTGTCCGAGGTTTCGTTAAGGAGATATTAACGGAAAACATTGACCAATCAGCGGGCGCTCCATTGGCATACTCGCGCTCTGATTGGTCGGAGAGCGCGGCCGCCTAGTGCGTAGTCTACGCTACCGCGAGCGCTCCACCGGCATACTCGCGCTCTGATTGGTCGGGGAGCGCGGCCGCCTTGCGCCCTGATTGGTCAGTGTTTTCTGTTAATATCTCCTCAACGAAGCCTCGGACAACATTTTCGCTAAGGAAAAAGTTGTTTCAAATCACCTCCCGAACCACCCCTTTCAAGGTGTTACAACATTTTTGGGACACCCTGTACATTCTTCACTGTTTACAATTCGTCGTTTAGCAGGTTTAGCTACTTCGGTTGAAGAGCCCTAAGGGTTCCTCCGATAACCCTTCCAAAGACTTGAGAAATCGCTGACCTAATGGAACATGTTTTTCTTTGCTACAATTTCTCTTTAATTCTCTCTCTTAACCGACTCCTAGAATTTGCCTTTTCTCTGCTTCTTCAGAAACTCTAGGTCAGGGTTTTTATAATTTCTCTTCGTAAGACCCTTACTTCGAGCTATAACCAGTGGCCTAATCATCTTTCTCTATAATTGTGTCCCTGTACTTTCTCCCTCCGTTAGCCCTTTCCTTACGCCAGACCGCTAGAGTGACGTCATCTCGGATCGTCGCGCAGTCGTCGGCTATAGTCGGCTATAGTCGGCAATAGTCGGCACCCGTCGGCTACAGTCGGCGGCTGTGTGATACGGCGCTGTACTCGGCAGGCACTCGGCACCCGTAACGAAGTGGCTAACCATCTTCTGCAACTTATCTTCTAAAACTCGTCTCTCCTCTGATTCTTCATAAATCCTTCGCTCGAGTCAGGGTTTCTCCCCCCAATCGCCAAGATTTGTGCCTGGAAGCTCTTGAAACAATCTAGTCATAAAGCGTTCTAAAAGGGGTGAACTCGAGCCACGTATTGAAATCATGATAGGTTGTCAGGATTAGTCAGAAGCGTTCGCACTTGTTCAAAAAAAAAAAAAAAAAAAAATAAAAAATACAAAGCAATGATCAAACCTTGGATTCGTGTCCCTTATTGGGACCTCGAATCGTTTTACGAGCTTCTCTAGACAGAATTAAGGTGTCCTCTAGTTATCGTTGGGAAAAAATCAAAAATGGTGTCCCGAGCGGGACAGAGCGGTCCTTTACTGACTGATTCCCGCATACGGTGCTTAAATTTATTGCAAACAGGGAAAGAACGCCGAGCCATATGTTAAGGAGAACTCCTCGTATATTGGAATTAACCCTTTGCATTCCACGCCGGTTAACGCGATTATTATGCTTCGCTACCGGGACGCTTTTCTCGCGTTTTTGAACACCGCGGTGACCAGGAACATATACAGGGTGTCCCAAAAATGTTGGGGATTAGAATCTTTGAAAGAGGTGGTTCGGGGGGTGATTTGAAACAACTTTTTCCTTAGCGAAAATATTGTCTGAAGCTTCGTTGAAGAGATATTAACGGAAAACACCGACCAATCAGAGCGCGAGGATGCCGGCGGAGCGCCCGCGGTAGCGAAGGCTACGCGCTAGGTGGTAGCGCCTCCCGACCAATCAGAGCGCGAGTATGCCGATGGAGCACCCGCGGTAGCGTAAGCTCCGCGCTAGACGACCGCGCTCTGATTGGTCGGGGTAGCGTAGGCTACGCGCTCCGATTGGTCGAGGTTTTTTTGTTAATATCTCCTCAACGAAGCCTCGGACAACATTTTCGCTAAGGAAAAAGTTGTTTCGAATCACTTCTTGAACCCCTCTCAGGCTGTTACAACATTTTTGGGACACCCTGTATAATAAATGTACGTATACATGTAAGGCAGATGTTTTGTGGACATTTTTAAGTTATGCACTTGAAATTTTTATTATTTTCGTTCAAGCATTAACATACATAAATGAATACAGTTAAATGCAAGCATATTCAATAGGAGTGCTCAATGTAAGTTATATATGTATATATTATTTTCATTAAAATATAAGTATACACAAACGAGGATAGCTAAATAGAAACATATTTGTACTGATTTATTATCTACTATGGTCAGTCTCCGACTATCTGAGCATGTGGGAGTGCAAAGGGTTGAAACGAGTAAACGTCCGATATAATAAATAATCTAAACACGATATATCCGTTAGGTATCGCGTGTATCAGTTAGGTATTTAAAAGCGGGAACTAAAGCAAAAGGAGAAAACGAGAAACTAGACGAAAAGGAGGGACAACCTACAAAAAAAAAATGGAAACGAGGAATATAAAACTAATGATATTCCCTTGTGCGTAGACCATGTTTTCCTGCAGACCTCCATTGGTATTTTTTATTGCGAAAGGGACTGTTCTGTGCGGGGATGGATTTTTGAACCAAAAAAAAAAAAATAACGAATGTTCCGACGAGTCGCTTGTAAACTTCGAAGCGAACGGCGTAGATGAGGTTGAAGAAACGACGAAGAATAAAGAAAACAAACAAAACAGACAACTGTATAAAAGGATAGTACAAGACAAGGGAAAACGGTGAATCGTAAATGCAATATGGAGAATGCGTGTATTCCAAATATATTTTTTATATATGCTAATGGGATGCCAAGGAGCATGGGATTCGCGTTTTATGGAAACGTTGATATTGTATTATTTTTAGCGGTTACGCGTGAAACGTTACGGTGCGAGATAAGCAACCGTCTCTATATCGACCGTGTAATCGATTGTCCCCCTTAACCTCAGACTACTCAACCCTTTAGACATAAACTATACATATACATATATAA
This sequence comes from Hylaeus volcanicus, assembly GCF_026283585.1. Classification (NCBI taxonomy): domain Eukaryota; kingdom Metazoa; phylum Arthropoda; class Insecta; order Hymenoptera; family Colletidae; genus Hylaeus; species Hylaeus volcanicus. The sequence goes on along the minus strand of NC_071984.1, from coordinate 3,328,490 downwards.
ATATAAATTATACTTATATGTATATGTTTACAGTCCCGAATTTCGTTTTCAAATATAATTCAATAAGTATATATAAATACATATATTAGTACATATATAGTATATTGTTATTATCATGATACAATTGTAATACTATGTAATATATATATAATATATATATATATATTGCAATTTTAATAATATAATTGTAATATTACAGGATACAATATATTATATATTTATTAATATAATATATACACACACAAATATATATATAGGGTGTCCTAAAAATATTGGATGTCCTTGAATGGGGTGTTTGGGGGGGTGATTTGAAACAACTTTTTCCTTAGCGAAAATGTTGTACGAGGCATCGTTGAGGAGATATTAACGGAAAACCCCGACCAATCAGAGCGCGAGGCGGCCGCGCTCCTCGATCAATCAGAGCGCGGGTATGCCAATGGCGCGCCCGCGGTCGTAAGCTATTCGCTAGGCGGTCGCGCTCCGCCGGCATACTCGCGCTCTGATTGGTCGGGGTTTTCCGTTGATATCTCTTCAACGAAGCTTCAGACAATATTTTCGCTAAGGAAAAAGTTGTTTCAAATCACCCCCCGAAACACCCCATTCAAGGACATCCAATATTTTTGGGACACCCTGTATATATATTTGTACACGTACATACATACACGCAAACATACATACATACATATATGTATATCCGTTTCTCTGATAAGTCCTTCAAACACGCGATATCTTGGACAATTCTAATTTCAATCCCCTGCGCCCCTCCCCCCATCCCAACTACTCCCACCCCCCTCCTTTCCCCTGAATTTCCCCAAAGTTTGATAAACCTAGTCTTATATACTACCTATGTATACACACATACATGCACCCCGCTTTGTAAGTATGTATATGTGTGTATATGTACGTACATATATAAATATAAATAAGTATATATATGTATATATACATACATATATATGTGTATTGAACCCGAGGTCTCTCCTTTCGTTTAACGCGGGTTTTCGCTTATTATTAATATTATTATTAATATTATTATTATTATTATTATTATTATAATTACGTTTTTTCCTCTTATATTTTTCATTATTTTTTCTTCTACATCGTACCTACTAAATTTTAGTTTCATTTTTATATGGAATATTCAAATTTATGGTATTATACGTATACACATCTATATACACTTTTACAAACAACAATAAAAAGAAAAAAATAAATGAATAAAATATTTTAATCTACGATTCTATATATTATTACGTAATATAAAGATATATGGAGACATTTGCTACTTATATATATGTATATATATATTTGTCAAATGTATTCGCGCGCGCGTGTATGTGCGTTTGGAAATGTTTTCACGCGGTCGCAGGGGGTCAGAGAAAGGCTTTTTTCTTTATCGTTGTTGTTCCCGTGAACTGTAGAAACAACAATTTTTCTCACTCACTCTCTCTCTCTCTCGCGCGCCATTTGAACCGTCAATTCGCCCCCGCCGCGCGAACACCTTTCCAAGCTGGTTACTCAAAAAACTATGCAGTTCTCTGAAACATGTAGAAACATACGTTCTTGTCTTGCGCATAGGCTGCAAAATGCAATAATAATATATTGTGATGCTCACGAAAGCACATAACATAATTTACCAAAATTGTAATGTTTAAATATTTCATGTGATTTTGGAAACTGTTATATTTTTTATTTCCTGCCAATTGTTTAATTTGTAATGTTGTTCTTTGTTCTTTTTTCAATAAAGTAAGCAAACCGATCATCATTGTTTCCTTCGACCTCTCCTTTCGCTAGGAAACATGTACCGGTGCCACAATGTAGGTGCTGTTACGCAGTGGAAGATCCACTGCTTCCCAGGTGGGTATCCTGAGCCAGCGATGAGATCTATCATTGAGATTGGAATCGAAAAGCATTTGTTACGGAACTGGTGTAAGTCTACGAACAGGGAGAATCCTTATTGATCGATAAAGCATTATTTATTATGCTATTAACTGTC
>NC_071984.1:3322804-3326484 GCF_026283585.1 Hylaeus volcanicus | reverse complement strand
TAATAAATTGAACTCTTTACATCACTTACAGAGTGTTTCCAGATTCTTAGCCTGCGAGTCACCTTGTATCGGGTAGTAAAGGTCAAGGTATGAATAAACAGAAATATGGAAGTCACAGGAAGTGTGTTTATTTGGTAAATTGTGCTTTTACAATGTATACGGTTCATCATTTTTGGTTTGCAGCGTTCAATCAGAATCAGAGTCCCTTCGACCGTATTGCTGTTTTGGCAGTTGTTCTTGTAACTCGAGAACATGTTCGATGGGCTTTGGCTTCCCATCATCTCCAATCCGACAAGGCTGCACCAAACCTTGTCTAAAACGATAACATTGAAAATTGTAAATTAAGAACAACGAGTATTAGAAGTATGCAAATATAATATTACAGAGTCAGGGACTATAGTGGCTCGCTATACTAACTTTGTCAATGCATCGATGAGGCCTGCAAGCTGTAAGGCTTCGTATTCTTTTTGTTCCTCGGACATACCTTCTAGAGGATTAGGTTTTGGATGCTCGAAGCACCCAGTTACTGGATTAATCCTTCAATAAAAAGACGTATTAGCATAAAAAGTCTGCAGAACATTAGAAGTGTAACTTCTTAGACGCAATGGACTTGCGATGCAATGATTTCATCCTAAAAACTCAGGAATGTTCTCTTTCCTTTCTACTCACTGTTCCTTATGTTGCAGGTACTCTTCAGTTTCACTGTCCTCCGATTCAGAAGAATAAACTGCTTTTCCTTTATTCGGACCCAGCAATCCTTTATTCGCAAACATACCTGCTGCGTTTCCATATCCTGTGTACTTGACCATGCGACTGACTGAAAGTACCAATGTTTATATTCGAAGAATATGATTCAACTAGTTTCTTTACTCTTTATTAACTACACACCGTTCTCTTTACAGAGTATGAAAAGGAATTCTGCAACTAGATCTCGTAGCTCCGTTGTAGGAGAAGTTAACAGTTTGCACAGTTTCGCTCTCAATGTCGTCCCTTCCTCTGGACGTTGCATCACATCCCTCAAAGGAGGCAAAATCTGAACGGAAACAAGAATTCTTAATTAAATCTTAATTAATTCTTAATTATTCTAATCTACAGAAACAGTAAGATACGAATTTCTCTTACTTGCTGTCTGGCGTATTTACGTATCAGTCTCTGTGATTTCGCCAGTCTGATGAATGCAGTGACGATTGGACTAAGGTTTCCTATCAGATCGTTCTTGCAGTTCAGTCTTCTATCAAGGAATTTCATTAAAATGGCCACAGCGCTCATATCTGTCTCTTGGAATATTTGTTTGTGTTCATCTTGCGCAGGAGGTATGATTGTCGAATAACAATCATATGGTAGTACTGTCAGTAGGTTTGCGATATTACTGGAATGGAAAATCATTATAAAATTGTAACAGGGTCAAGTGACGACAGTAAGGCACCTTACCTCTGGAGATCATCTTCCTTCTCGCATTTCAATAGCAGTAATTTATACAAAATTCTAACTAACTGTTTGTTCTTCTCCTCTTTCTCTTCGGAGTCAGCTGAGTTCATGTATAAGTTGAACAGTGCTTTCAACACTTCGCAGATCAACATTAAGTGGTCCTCCTGTGAGCAGTAGTACAGAGAGTAGAAGCCATAGCATAACTATTTAAATTTCTGTAATTATCAACGTACCTTGATCATCTGCTCTTGCTCGCATCGAGTACATACGTTTTCTAATATATTTATCAAGCATTCGTCGCCATTCAGTTCTGTTTTAACAACTTGCTGCATAGAGCTGTTCAAGGCAGTGATTAGAAATACAATTCTCGCGTGAAATAACATTACTTCTTGGGGAACGTCATCATTGTATTCCCTCATGCGTTTAATCAGGCAGGATAAACAAGATCTTGGTAGCGTTTGCTGCACTTTTGTGCTATTGAATATGAGATTGCATAGCAGCTTCAAAGACTCGATGACAACTGAAAGGTAAATAATTTCAAATCGAAAAGAATTTCACAGCGAATAGTAGAAAGTAAGGTAGTTACCGTCGGAATAAGATATTTGTTGCTGTACATCTGCATCTTTGAGAGCCGCTTTATCTAATATTACATTTATTTTTTCATCTGTGAGTAATTCATTTAATTTTGTTCTATCTCGGCTATGTTAATAGAGAAAACAACAGAATTATTTTACGATATTTGCAAAGGTATACATCTAATCAAGCAGCGATACAAGTGGCATCGGAAAAGGTTTCTAATGCTGCTAGAAATAAAAATGCGTGTGAGACTCTCTCTAATAGACTTGCTAAATAAAAATGTACAACCATCGCAACTGCCGATACATGTAAATATATTGCAGGTTCCTGTTGTATTGTGTTGTAGCAATACCTAAGAATCCGTAAAGTTAACAAGCAACTGCGATGAATGGAAGACTGCGAGTTGTCAAGTATGTAATGAAACAGGGTCTCCCATAATTTCTCTCGTAGCTGGTCCTTATTTAGTTCTTCAAACGTAACTCTATTTCCATACTGAAACACCAAAATAAAAGTCTGGCATAATCAAACGTCTGAAGTATCGTTGACTATTTCAAGCTCAAAGTTGATTTAAAAATCTGAGAAACTAAAAAATTCTTAGGCAAATATTTTTAATTTCAGCACTTACATTTTCCTGGAATGTGACAATGTCTCTGGAGAATTCCTCGGCTGTGCCAGAGATTACTTTCAGCACCAATGAGTCCATGTTGGTGTCAGCATGCTATGCTCTCAGAAATTGAAGAGGAATTTTGGAAAATTGACAGATGTCTTGGAGACGTTTCACCATGTAAATTTAATTGTATTGCAACAGCGTTGGAGGACTATCGATGGTTGCTTTACGACTATCGATAACTATCGATAGTGCTGCTCCGTCGGTAACAGCTGTAAAAGTAGGAAAGCTTTGGGTATTGATCACCAGGGAGCTACGAGTTGCTACGCTCCTGATTTGGCTAGGTTAGGTTCGCTAAAAACCTAACCTAGCGAAATTGCTGTGATATGCATTTTGTTTAGCGAAATTGTAGTTTATTTATTTAATTCATAATGATTTTTGTAATGCGAGAATCAAATTAAAGCATGTTCAATTTTGAGGTTAATTTAGTATTGTATAATAATAATATATAATAATACATAATAATATTGTATAATAATAATGTATAATACTTTAGTATTGTATAATAGTATATTTAGTAATTGGTGTTCATAAATGAATACTGATTTAGTATTTTCTCAGGTATCTATTTGGACTAATAGCTTCTTTTAAACGATAGGGCCTGCTGCAGATAATTGTTTCGCATACTCTGTTTTAATATTACTTCAATTCAAATGTATTACAAATTTCCATATTCATTGAACTTTAATGTAAATTATTCCATAGGAAGCTTAAATACACATTTTTCGTCAATAAACACATGTTATCGACACCAATTATTGAAATACATGTAACTATCTTTATACCATACAAATATATCTACTACGGTACTCTTATTTATCCCTTCAGGGGTTGTAGCTATGTTCAATCATAGCTACAGTACGGGTTTGGCAATCCCGATGTACCCAAACTAACTGTATGAATGGGAGGAGTCTCAAATATGTATGTATAAGTTTCCGTAATACAAGGGCTCCCTTTATGACAATAATATTAAGGAGTATTTATTGCTACCGTGGCCAATATTACTACT
>NC_071984.1:3322273-3322794 GCF_026283585.1 Hylaeus volcanicus | reverse complement strand
AATATTACTACTGCCATGATCTGGAATACCTTCGTACCAGTAATACTCTCAATATTGCAATTATTACTTACAAGATGACAGTAATATATTATTTAAAATTAGAGTCCCAGAATTGGACGACCTGAAAAATGGTTCCTTATTGGTCACAACTTCTACGCCATCATCCCTTGAGGCGTGGGGGCCGTTATTAACCGCGACGCTTCCGTCCTGCAACATATTACATTGACCCTGTAACACACATAAGTCCCAAGGGAAGAGCCCAAAGAAAGGGCGTGGAAGTTGCGATCAAAGGAGGAGAAACAGGTTTCCCTTTATTCGCAGGCCGTCGACTCCCTGGTCGATGCTCCTACGGCAATGTGGTTCAACGACTTTCCTGCCCGTACAAAATACACCAACCCTAGGCGCATTTCTTCGACCTTCCAGATTACATCACGGTCCTCTAATCGCTCCACGAGACTGGACGTTTCTTCAGGAGGAAAGATACCTGAGTTGAGTCCATCGACTCCATTGTGTGAATGTTG
>NC_071984.1:3321083-3322263 GCF_026283585.1 Hylaeus volcanicus | reverse complement strand
CTTCTGTGAATGATGCATTGTTTATTTCAGATTGCAATGATGCAATTGGAATGTAGGTAAGGATTGAGTTGGTTAAATTTTGATTAGAACGGTATATGAGGGATTAGGATCTATTTGGATGGCCTCGATACCATTTTCCAGATGTAGGAATATCGAGGAATTTATTGTATCGACCTGTTGTTGTTAGTATTAATCTTTATGAACTGACAAATCATTCTCAAGTATAAAATTAAATAACCAGCAGACTCGGCTCAATATATACTCGTATTTATACTTTTAAATTGTACAAAATGCAACACGAATCGCTGAAATATAAAGAAAATATCAATGATTCTTAATTAAAAAATTATTAATAAACTGGAAACTTTCGCACAGGCCCATCTGACGTTACAAAGGAAGCTCCGTTACGGTTCGGTCCAGAGGCTATTTCTGGCCGTCAACTCGCAGGAGAGATGAAGAAATAGATGAAGAGGTAAAAAGAAATGCCTCGAATGTGCACATTAGGCGCGGCAAGAAAAGAGCAGCGACGGAACAGGTGCCTCGCAGGAAACTCGGCATTGTCGGGGCTCCAAGGACACGCCGTTATAAAAACTCTTCCATCCCATTCGAGCTAGCATAAAAAAAAGGGCCCCGTAGGGAAAAGGCGCGGGAGAGAGGCAGGGACAGAGGAGGGATGACCTTGGAGGGTAGGGTTGTCCAACATAGTGCGCATAGATGCGTAAATTATGCGCCACTTTCTAGGCGGAGCCCGAACACTGGTATATTTTCAGGCTTCTACGTTGCTGGAAAACCGCTTTGGAATCTCTTTAATAAATAGACTGGGGATATTTATGCAGAACAAATTATCGTGGGCTTGCCAATTCAATTATAATCAATTTAAAATCATGCTATCACATTTATACATGATAACATATATATATACACATGTAAATTGATTATAATCAAATTTATATATGTTTCACATTTGTATGTGTCACATTTATATATGTTTATTGTATAAATGTAATAGCATGATTCAATTCATTCCAAATAGACTGCAGATACTTGTGGAAAATAGAATAACTGCAGACGTGCCCTGCAAACATTGATATCATGATAATAGCATGGGTAAATTGATTGGAAATAGACTGCACATCCTTGTGCAAAATAGGATAATTGCAAATGTGCCTTGCGAGCATTT